>NW_011888814.1:1513093-1520208 GCF_000151845.1 Pteropus vampyrus
TTAGTACTTGGATGGGAGACCACCTAGGAAGACCAGGTGCTGTAGGTGTAAAAATAATTAAATCAATCAATCAACCAATCATTTAATTAATTAAGGGATTGTAAGCTGACAAGGTCCTTGCAATCTGTGAGGTCAATCAAGTGTCGCCTCGCCTGAAAAAAAAAGTGTGTAGCCAAGTGGTACTTTAATCACATAACATCGAAATATTCATTTATATTATACCTCTCAAAAAAATAAAACTACTTTTAAGCCTAACAAAATTTTACTTTCTCGATATTTTCAAAATGGCCCAGAACACAAATCTGGGAAATGACATCACTCTTACATACACAGATTTTTTTTTTTTAATTAAGAAACAATCTAGGTTGCAAACAAATAAAAGTACACATCGATTTTGAACTTCCCTACAAATGGTTAATGGCAAGAAAAAAATTAAGTCGATTTCTGATATTTTGTAGCAGAGAGGAGGCAGATTTATATTTATGTTCTCTGCACTTTTTATTGCTTTCACTGATTCTTTTTTTTTCTTTTTCCATTTTTTTTCTTTCTGTGAGTTGAAATTCAATTTAAAGCAAGGTAAGAATGAATGAAGCATTGGATCCAGCAAGTGTACTACCAACATACTTAGGGTTTTCAATGACCAATTTTTCACACTGTTTGAAGGGAGTGAAATATTAGTATTCATCTCACATTAGAAGTAAGCTGAAAAGGCACAGTTACACTTTTCAGTCTGCTTGTTTTTTTTTGTTTTTTTTTTTATTTGAAGTGTAAACTTATAAACTATAGTTATAGAGAGGAATACAAAATACACAGAACAGAAACTAGATTCTTTAATGTTAAATGCAGGATCTATGTACTAGACATGTACCTAAATGGTTATATTTGGACTTCAGAATGTCATTCATTTTAATTGGTTGATCAGTATTCATAGCAGGTATTGATGTCTTAAATACTATAGGTAGAAAAGGTGGTGAAGGTAGAAATTGTTTCTGTCTCTTTATTCATATATCAATCTTTTGTATAAAAATAAATTAAACATACATTGCCCTTAGTTTCTGAGCCCTGACATTTCTTAATTGAAATAGAATAGGAAAGAAAACCTCACAGAAAAATTTTAGAATATGGTTTGAAACTTCAAATATCTTCTACTCAATTCTATAAACAAGTAGGAAAAATTGTCATAGCCCAATTATTATGTAGCCTATCAATTTATGGATATAACAAACATAAATAAAAAAAAATTCTCCTCAGCTTTGTTTATTCATGGAAACAAACTGATATGAGCAAAATAAAATGGTGTTTCTTTTTCTTTATTCACCAGAATGTGCCCCATTCCATGAAAAAAAAAATTTTGAATATGACTATTCGATATGTTTACTGTCTTTTTAAAAATAATTTTTAAATATTATTCTTAAAGAAAAATAAAAATATTTCATACCTAAAAGGACACCTTACTAAAGTACTTAGTTTGAAATACAATCTATTTAAACAAAATCCTGGAAGAAACTGATCATTTCTCTGATTATTGAAATCAAGCATCTCAATCGAAGTCAAATCAAATTGTATACAAGTAATCAAACAGATATTTACTGATTTTCTACAATACATATATGACATTTTGTCAGGTGGCAGGGATATATTATTAAATAAGACAAAAACTTACTCTTTCTCTAAAGAAGTCGATATTCTGATAGGTAAGAGAAATTTTTAAACACCAACTGACTGGAAAGAACAGAAAATGAAAAAGTGCCATAACAATACTACACTGATAAACACTTAAGAGTCTATACCTTCGTTTAAAATCAACACTAAAAATTAACATCACTTCTTTGTATGGTCTGAGAAGATTAATAAACAAAGTTTCTTTGCTTATTTCCAATATAAAACCAAAAGCAAATGGATATGAAATGTTTAGGCTATTGATGATGCTACATTGGAGATCTTAAATTAAGAGCTATGTAAATCAAACATCTATACATACATACGTGTGTGTGTGTGTGTGTGTGTGTGTGTGTGTGTGTGTGTGTGTGTTCTAAGACTATCTCACCTGAGGGATAGTTTGTATCTCTAAAGCAAGCAACTACTACTGAGATCATTTCCTCACTCCAGGCCAAGATGGAAAAGAAAGGAAAGAAAGATAATTACGTGTCTTTGGTACACCCAACTGGAAAATGTCCTCCTCCAGCTAGGTAACTCATTTATCTCCAGCTGTATAGGAAGGAAAGGGCAGGATACCAAAAGAATTCATGAAAACATCCCTAGTCAGGGAAACAAAAGGCGGTTGCTAAGTAAGCATTGCCTTGAATATCTCTCATGTCTTTGATCTCTTAAAAAATTGAAATTGTCTTAAGTCTATGTTCTTTCTTTGTGGTACTACTCACATAAAACCAACCACTATTCTCTTGTGTAAACTCCATGTACAATTTCTGGTCATTGTTGACTTTATCACCACCCCCCACCCCAACACACACACATACACACACAAAACCCTACCAGAATCTACCCTACATCAAATGTTACATTTTGTCCTCATAGGAGATTGTACAACTGAAATAAATAAAAATTCTAGTATACTTTAAACATTTTTAATGTAGAGACATGAAAATAAATATAACTTCTATCCCATTACGGTATACTCGGGAAAATGAAAAATATGATATTAAAATTACATAAGAACTGAAGTCCAGAATCCTTAAAGTCTAAAAATACTCTATCAAATAACATATAAAGAAAACCACTCTACCATTTCTATTAAAATGAGTATCTTCATGACCATAGGAACTCAAGTTTAGTTTATTGTTTGCATACAACAGCACCAACAAAAGAATAAATAACTTTTTCAGGTGACAGGCTATGTGTGGAGGAAGGCGAAAATAATAAGTGTGTCAAGGTACTTACTCTTAGTTAATTCTTTCATTTCTTTCAGAAAGATGAATCATTTAAGCAGAGCAATGCCTTTCCAGAGGAAGTCTTTTCCTTGACCTTATTTCCAAGTTGTTTTTTTTATTGGGGTAACATTGATTAATACAATTATATAATTTTCAAGTGTACATTATCATTTGACATCTGTATATTCTATCATGTGTTTGCCTCCCAAAGTCCAGTTTCCTTCAGGTACCATATATTTGATCCCCTTTACCCACTTCACCCTCCTCCTAAACTCTATATTCGACTCCCTTGACCCTGTCTACCTCACCCCCTTCCCCCACCCCATGAGTAACCACTAGTCTATAGTCCATGTCTATGAGTCTTTTAATCATGGTTATAGTGAGGAATCAATGATTAGTCTCCAAATGAAATTTCCATACTCCTAGGACAGTCTATGACAAGTGTATTCATGACTCTTAGTTATATCCCAGCACTGTTGATATTCCAGGTCCAAGCTGAAAGGATAAATGTTGATGGATAGAATTGTGTCCCTGCACAATTCATATGTTGCTACTCTAACCTCCAATGTGACTATGCTTGGACATAGGGCATGAAAGGAGGTAATCAAGGTTTTGTGCAGTTATAAAAGTGAGAACCTAATCCAATATGACTGATGTTTTTATAAGACTAGAGAAAGACACTAGGGATGTGTGCGCAGAGAATAAGCCAGTGAGGACACAGCAGGAAGATGACCATCTGCAAAACAATGAGAGAGGCTTCAAGAGAAATCAAACCAGCTAACACCTTGATCTTGAACTTCAGCTTCCAGAACTGTGAGAAAATAAATTTCTCTTTTTAAGCCATCCTGTCTGCGATATTTTGTTGTGGAAGCCTTGGCAAACTAAAACAATAAATATTTGGTTCTCCTTGGAAAATATCATGTTGCATGAAATATCGGAATTAGTAAGGCCTTCCAGACACCAGATATGTGGAGAGAAAGCTTCAAGGACCTAGATCAAATCCAAAGTTTTGTGATTTTTTTTTTTATTATTAACCTTTAGTTGATATAAAATTTATACGTGTGAAATGTAAAATTATTAAATATTTAAGTCAATAATTTTGGAAAACATATACACCCATGTAACAAGTATCTTTATCAAACCATAGAATATTTCCATGAATAAAGTGCTTTTTTACACCTTTGAATTCATTTTCTACAACCCATAGTCAACCACTGTACTGATTTTTTAACACCAAAGATTAGTTGTGCCTGTTCTTAAACCTCATATAAATGAAAGCATACAAGATGTTGCCTCTAATTCTTTGCTCAACATTATATTCTATGATTTATTTAAATCGTGTAACAGTAATTTGTTTTTTATCATAGCAAAGTAATATTCCAAGAAGCAAAACTATCAAGTTGTTTATCCATTCTCCTGTGGTGTACTTCCGTGCTATTCCCAACTTTCCTGAGATAAATTCATTTGATCGTTATTTTTCTCTTTATTTATT
The DNA here is from genome assembly GCF_000151845.1 of Pteropus vampyrus. NCBI lineage: Eukaryota > Metazoa > Chordata > Mammalia > Chiroptera > Pteropodidae > Pteropus > Pteropus vampyrus. Next base: position 1,517,474 of record NW_011888814.1, read on the forward strand.
TTTGTGCTAATTTGTAAAGATCTTCTGTGTTTATGCTTATGAATAATATTGATTTGTGGCATTATTTTTCTTTTTATGTCCTTTATAGATTTTGATATTGGGTTTTACTGGCCTCATAAAAGTTTAACTGTTTCCTCTTTGAAGAGATTCTTCAAAGCCTCCCTCAAATCTGAAATTTTGTATTTAGATTAAATAGTTATACATCTAAATCCTAATGTATATTGTCACTGTGATTGCATAAATATTTAAATAAATATTTTCTCATTTAATATAACAGAAACTACATAAGACAGATCTCCCTAGATGCATGTAAGTATAAATGGAGGTTTAGCAAAGTTGAATAAGTTGTGAATGGTAAATAGCAAGTTAGAGTTTAAATGTATTTCTTCCAAATTCAGAGTCTGTGCATTTGTATTTTGTCATAGTACCTCTTATATATGCTCATTCATTGAATGTGAAATGTGCTATATTTCCCCATTGATATTGAGGAAAGTTTTGCATATGAAATTTCTTCTTAGTAATTAGGAGAGTTAAACAAACTCTATGAATTTAACAAATATTTACTGAATGCCAATATGGTGGGCCCTATGTAATGTATAAGAGTACAACAGTAAATAAGAATATTGTACTCAATCTTATGGAGTTTATGGTTAAAAAAGAGGCAAAATTTATAAGAAATATAAAAAGGTGTCCAATTTGCTTCTTCGTCTTTATTTATTTTTTTGTAAACTATCAAGTTTAAGTGTTATTATGTACCAAATATTGTGGCAGGTGCTTATATATATATTATTTTATTTAATACCTACCTGTGAATTAGATATTCCTCTTTATTTCTTGGTTCTGGTAATTTAGTAATTTGTTTATCTCTCTCTCTCATAGTCATTCTAAAGTTTTATATATTTTACTAATTTGTTGATGGAATTCCAATAAATGGAATCTGGGATTTTCCCATTTAGGTACTGGATTTGAAATCAGCATGGGATATTAAGTAGATGGCTACTGGTAACCAAAGAACTTGACTTTGTCTTGACAAACTGCATTCTTTCTGAAAAAAGGAAAAATTACATAAAATGTGGGATGACTTGAGCCTAAAACAAAATAAATTTCTTTCCATAATTTTCTTCTCAGCCCAAAAGTAACGGAAATTATGGCCACTTAAATTGTACTATATTTTTATTGAGGTATAATTGATGTACAATATTATATTAGTTTCAGATATGCAACATAATGATTTGATACTTGTGTATATTGTGAAACAATCACCATAAGTCTAATTAACATCCATCACCATACATAGTTAAAATATATTTTTCTTATAATGAGAACTTTTATGATTTACTTCCTTAGCAATTTTCAAATATGTAATATAGTATTAACTATAGTCTCCATGCTGTACATTACTTATTTATTTTAGAACTGTAAGTTTGTAATTTCTGACTCTATTTTGCCCACCCCTCACTCACTTACAGTTGGTGATACGGAGAATCACCAACCCATTCTCTGTATCTATGAGCTTGTATTTTTTTAGATTCAATATGTGAGATCATACAGTATTTGTCTTCCTCTGTATAAGATTTCATTTAGCATAATGCCCTCAAGGTCCAACCATGTTGTTGTAAACAGGAAAATTTCATTGTTTTTATGGCTGTATAATATTCCAGTACATATAAAATATGTATATAATATATATTATGTGTATAATATATATACTATCCCATTTATAGATATATAATATTTCATTATGCATATAATATTCCATTTTATAGATATATATAATTGTGATATATGATATATACATGTATATATATCACAATTTCTTCATCTATTCATCCACCAATGAACACTTAGATTCATTCTGGTTCTCATCTTCTCTCAAGGTCTGCAACACAATAAACATTTTATCTTTTTGAAACTTTAAAAATGTAAAGTGGACTAAATTAACTTTATTCTAAGTTTTTTACACTGGTTCATTAATTAGAACATGATTTTAAAAATGCTTGGCTATCATGATATCTACTTATATCTTCACAAAATTATTTAATCATTTGAGGTGGGTACTATATGAATCATTTTTAATAATATTAAAGAGCAAGGTGGTATGATTTTGGAGCATATTTCTCATAGAAACATTACCTATTTTACATATTGTATTTGTTGAAACCTGCAAATTTATTTTCCCAGGAAAGTAGCACATATAACTCATTAACTTACTTAACAGTCACAATATGTTAATATTTAATATTTTGTTTGTTTCCTATGAGACAGAAAATATTGTTGATTGTATACCATATGGTAAGAGACTTTAAAAGTTAAAATGTGACTAAAGATCTTGTGGAACAAATATATACAACAAAAAGACATGAAACCCCAAAATGTTCAATTTCATATTTTGAGCTTTGCATACAACAGACTCATATTGTTGCAAAGTGACTTATATTGATTTTTGTTATGTACAACTATCAAGTCATTTTTGGTAGATGTGAGTAGTCTCTAATTGTTGGTAAGAATGAGCCACCACCCAATGTCCAGCTACTAGATTAAAATAAAAGCATGTCCAATCAAATTGAATTATAATTTATCTCTAAACATTGATTATCAAGCAAACATAAAAACAATTTCCAAAATCACTCTGCAATCTGGATGAAGTTCTTAGCTGCCTGTTGTTTAACTATTCAGACCAAATTTTTCATGAATAATTTATTTGATGTAAAAAAGTCCATATGCTGGATACAGGT
>NW_011888814.1:1521299-1523421 GCF_000151845.1 Pteropus vampyrus
GATCTATATAAAATATTCTGTTATTACTCAACATATAGAAAATGAAAATATACCGCAATCTGAGAGATTTTATACCAGTTTTCATTCACATTTAGAATTTCATATTAGTTTTTTTTTTAAATCCCCCAAAATCTTACTAAACAAGAAAAATAGAGCAATAAAAATCACTTCAGTATGTTTAATTTGGAACAAGTTTGCTTGAAGAAGGAGGAAGAAAAAGCCAAACCAAATGCTATTGATTTAATTTCTTACCCACTTAATTTACCTAATTAAGGTGTAACTTTATTTATGGACTAATTACATATTAATAAGCATTTTTCCCTTTCTCCCAGAAAGAAATGATATTCCATGCAGATAACAGCTTATTAATGAATTCTCAGGGTGACAAACTAAATATTAATTAAATGCAAAGGTTAATATAAACACACATACACTTCATAGGTTATAAAAGCCACTTACTATAGCTTAATGAGTAAATAAATTATCACATGTGATTGGGGATGCCACATTAATTTATTAAAATGAGATTCAATTATTTCCAAAATGCACAAACTTGTTATTTTCAATCAGTAGAATGATTATAGATTCTTGTTATTTGTGCAATCTACTCAAAAAGACAGAGCTACAGTAAATCTTCAGATATACTTTTTGATATGCATTATCTGTGATTTTTACCCCAAGATGGGATTTGAAATTCTAATAGTTTCTACTGTTCTCTATATTCTCTGTTTTATATAGTCAAATATCTGCCTCATTCATTTAAGGATCTTTAATTGAAAATCAGTTTCTTAAAGATTAAATAGAGGACGCCCCATAAATACGTCAAAAGACAGCAGATTTGTAACCTGCAATATATTTTTTGGAATGACTAAATCCACCACCTTCAACCTCGCCTCTTCATATGAGAACATAAAATACTAAAAGTGGTCTTTATTTATAGTAGTAAGCAATTAACCAATTACTTAGAACTGGATCCAACACAAAAGTGTTATTTCGTTCTATTTATAATAAAACATGAATACAAAATTCAAATGTGGTCTAGCTCTTCAATAATGACAAATCCATTCTCAGCTTAGTGTACTCATCAATTACAGGAAGGTCAAAGTAGTAATGTTAAATTCATAGTTAGGTTCTGTGTGAAGGCTAAGGTAAAAGGAGAACATAGTCAGAAAACTTCTTAAATAAAAATAAATATCGACTCTGGGATAACCATATTCAAGTGATATGTATAGGCAACTTGGTTCTGCATGTCTGTTATACTTCAGATATTCAGAAAATATCTGCTGCCTTCAGACAGTTGAGGATCTGCAATGTACTTTTATAATTTTGAAGGATTCCCATTTTTATTTATTACTGTTTCTTTTCTACTTTTACCCACTTTAAAATTAGCCTTTGGAACAATGAGAGCATAGGGAAATCAGACCAAAAAGGAATTTTTCCTTCATTTTCATTTAACCAAAGAAAACTTCATCTAGCCTAAGAGCATGTGGAAACTTAATTAAGCTTCAGTTTCCATCTCTCTGATGCTCAAAGCAAATATTAAAAAAGGAAAAAAAGCACTTAAATGATCTGCTTGGGCGCTTTGAGGGTCAGCTGTTGTGTCCCTAAGTTTCAAGTCTCCGATAAATGAATGTCACAAAGGAAAAAGTTAAGTATCTTACAAGAATTGATTTCCTGTCATATGTAAACAATCTGGAGTTTATAAGATTGTTCTCTGGGACATCAGCGAGATGGCAGCATGGTAAGCCTCAGGCCTTCCTATCCTCACTCCCCATGGAGCTATTGATTCAACAACAATACACAGACCAGTTCTCTTTGCAAATCCATAAAACAGTTAAGAGTCTTCCACACCCCATGTGAGCTCAAAACCAGCTATATTAATGCTGGCAGGAAAAATTGTGTCCTTTACTTGCCATAGTCCCTCCTCCTGGCCAAAGGCTACATGATACATAGGGAGAAAATTCCCAGTTCCCAGCTTCTTCTTGAGGAAGGAAAGCAAAGAGTTTTTAAACATAGGTCCTTTGTGAAAACATTTTGAGGAACTGCATGGGGACTGTTTTTTGTCTGGCCTGTCTCAGAGTGCTAACATAATGTAGCATACTCAACGTGCCTTGAAGTCAGT
>NW_011888814.1:1523471-1528650 GCF_000151845.1 Pteropus vampyrus
TCAGGCCTTCCTATCCTCACTCCCCATGGAGCTATTGATTCAACAACAATACACAGACCAGTTCTCTTTGCAAATCCATAAAACAGTTAAGAGTCTTCCACACCCCATGTGAGCTCAAAACCAGCTATATTAATGCTGGCAGGAAAAATTGTGTCCTTTACTTGCCATAGTCCCTCCTCCTGGCCAAAGGCTACATGATACATAGGGAGAAAATTCCCAGTTCCCAGCTTCTTCTTGAGGAAGGAAAGCAAAGAGTTTTTAAACATAGGTCCTTTGTGAAAACATTTTGAGGAACTGCATGGGGACTGTTTTTTGTCTGGCCTGTCTCAGAGTGCTAACATAATGTAGCATACTCAACGTGCCTTGAAGTCAGTGAGAACAAGAATGCTGGGCAGCTTGTTGCTGCACCAGAAGACCCGTGGTACAGATATTAGAGACCATATAGCTCAACATGTTCATGTATGGATGAAGGCAAATTGAAATGATGCAGCTGCAAGTCAAGGAGCACCAAAATTTCTGAGCCACCAGATGCAGGGAAAGGCAAGGAAGCATTCTTCTTTGGAGACTTCAGAGAGAATACATCTTTGCCTATATCTTAATATGAACTTCTAGCTTTCATAAAAGCGATAGAATAAATTTTTGTTCTCTAAAACCACCTAGTTTGTGGTCATTTGTTACAGCAGCCCTAGGAAACTAATACTCTGTGTAAAACAATGATTATAAAACTGCTGATAGTACACTGGTGAAAAGTATTTTTATACTATTAAAGTTAGTATTATTCAAACTAGATTGTTTTTAGTTAAGATGCTACTTGAAATCACAATGAAACTACTGAGATTAATTCAAAAATATATAGTTGAAAAAAGAGGCAATTTAAATGATGTCCAACCAAATACCCATTTAACACAAAAGCTGGCAATATTGAAGGAACAGAGGTAAAAAAATAAGAATTATAGAAAACAAATAGTAAAATGACAAAATGTCAGAGACAATTTCTACTATATCAAAAATACATTAAGTGTACATGAGTTAAACACTCCTATCAAGACACAGAGATTAGCAGAATGGGTAACATTAAATTAATATATCTCTATCTATATATGTATATATGTATATATGTATAGAAAGAAAGAGAGCCCTTAATGTATTTGTAACTGGTGAGCCAAGACACCTACAGTTGCTTTTCCTATATCCCATGGTAGCTTTTATTTACCCCCATTACATTATTCTCAACCATTTCTGTAATAGTTTATTTCCTTATCTATATGATTTATTAAAAATTTTGTCTCAATAGGATGTGTGCACAAAGGCACTTTATGTATTTTTCTTTCAAAACTAATCAACTGTTCTCTCTGCTTATTATTTCCTGCTCCCGAATTTAATCTCATGGAGGTGGTACAGGTTTTTTAGTTATATTTTGCATTAATTTTTTCAACTCTCATTAAAACTTTGTATTTTGTGAATACATTTTTTAAAAAGTGGAAAAATAATAGAGTTCCTGCATGCCATTCATTCTGCATCTCCAAATGTAACATCGTATAATAGCATGGTATAATTATTAAAATTAAGAAATTTATATTAATAAATACTATTAATATATATAGGCACTTTTAAAAAATTTTGCCAAATTCCTGTGATTCATCATTTCTGATCTAAGATCCGATTCACAAACCCACATTGTATTTAGCTGTGACTTTTTATTCTCCTTTAATCCTCTAAATCTTTGGTTGCCTTTCATGAACCTGATGCTTCTGAAGAACCTGACTAGGTATGCTGCACGATGTTTATATATTTAGATTTGCCCCAACTACTGAAAAGCAGAAGTTTCCATTAAACCCAAATGGGAAAATTGAGAGGTTGAGCAGGTTTGAGGTGAAAGATCAGTTTAGAATGACAGAAGTTAAATTTGGAAGGCTTATACATAACTGTATTCATTTTCTATGGCTGCATATTAAGTTACCACATATGGTAAGTAAAAACGAAATATATGTATTATCTTACATTCTCTATGGATGAGAGGTCTGTATGCATCTTAGCTAGATTCTCTGCTCAGGAACTTATAAGTCCATAATCAAGGTGTTGACAGGGCTACTTTCTCATCTGGAGGTTTGACTGGGAAAGAATTTGCTTCCAAGCTCATTCGGTTGTCAGAATTTATTTCCTGTAGTTCTAGGACTGAGATGCTCAGCTACTGGAGGTTGCCTGCATGGTCCTCACTGTGGGTCATCTCACTTCAGTCAATTTACTTCTTCAAAGTCATCAAAGGAGTCTTTGTCTCCAGATAGCTAAGACAGTCTTATATCACATAATGTCTTCATGCAAATGTAAGGTGCTACCCCATCATCTTTCATGTATAAAATGTACTAATTAAGAAGGACATCCCATCACCTTTGCATATTTGTTAGTTAGAAACAAGTCACAAGTTCTTTTCACACTTAAGGGACAGAGACTACACAAAGGCATGATCACCAGGAGGTGGAATTAGGGGTCACCTTAGGGTCTGTCTGTGAAAACAAGTAAGATATTTAATTACTAGTTATATTTTTTAAAATAGTTGTTCATAGAAGAGTTTCAAGTTGTTTATATGCATTTTGGAATTATCGATATTTGAAAAAATTGTATTTGAAGCCAAGAGGTCACCAAAGAAATCAGTGTATATTGAAAAGTGGGCCAAAGAGAGAAACTCAAGTCAATCCAATATGAAAAAGTAGAAAATGAATAGAGAAACAGTGAGGTCAGAAATAGAATGATGTCTGAAGCAAAGAGGAAAAAGATCTTCCAGGGGAAGGAATGATCGTGCTAGTGATGCTTAAGTTAACAGTTCACTCAAGATTGAGATTTGAATCCTGGAGTTGACTGAAAACTTTGAAAGTGGCTGGGGTAGATGAGTGCTAAGGAGGGCTCTGTTGAAATGGAATTTTAAAGGGAAAAAAAGAATTAGAGAAATCAAGAATAGATAACATTTTCAAGAAAGCTGGTTCTAATAAAGGAAATGGAGTGTAATTGGAGAAGAGTGGGTCAAGAGAAGGATTTTGTTTGTTTTGTTTTAAGATAGTTGAAATTACTGTGTTTATATGTCATATGATCCAGCAGAAAAGGAGACTTAGATTAATGCTATGCCTAAATGTGTGTCCCCCAATTCACATGTTGAAATTTTAGCACCAAAAGTGGATGGTATTGAGAGGTTGGGCTTTTGGAAAGTGCTTAGGGCATGAGGGTGGAGCCTTCATGAATGGGAAAGAGGCCCCAGAGAGATTCTTCTCCCCTTCCACCATTTGAGGACATAGCAGAGAGTGAGCCAGCTATTAATCAGGAAGAGGGCCTTAACCAGGAGAGGACCACATAGTGCCTTTATCTTAAAGTTTGTTTTGTTTCTAGATTTCACAATAAGTCAAATCATACCATATTTGTATTTCGGATGTATTTCACTTAGTATGATGCATTTGAAGTCTATCCATATTGTCTTAAATGGTAAAATTTTCTTCTTTATATATATATATGTATTCTCTTTATCTATTTATCTATTAATGGACATTTAGTTTGCTTCCATGTTTTGGCTATTGTAAATAATGCTGTGATGAACATGGGGATACAGGTACTTTTTTGAATTAGTGTTTTCTTTTACTTTTGGATAAATACCCAGAAGCGGAATTGCTGTGTCATAAGGAAGTTCCATTTTAATTTTTTGAGAAACCTATATGTTGTTTTTCACAGGGCTGCACCAATTTACATTCTTACCAACAATACACTAGGATTCTCTTTTCTCCACGTCTTTGTGAACAGTTACTTCTTGTGATAATAACCATTTTAACAAATGTAAAGTGATATCATTATGATTTTGTTTTGCATTTTCCTGATGATTAGTGATGTCGAGCACCTTTTCATGTGCATATTTGCCATACATACGTCTTTCTTAGAAAAATGTCTACAGATCCTCTGCTCATTTTTAATCAGATTTTTTTCCATTGAGTTGTATGAGTTATCAGATATATGATTGCAAATATTTTCTCCTATTGGGTAGTTTTTTTCTTAGAAGGTTTTGCATTCACTATCATTTTGAATTAGTTTCTTGGTAAAGACAGAATGTTGATGTAAGACAAAGAAAAGTATGTTTCTGATGTGGCTCCATCATTTGCCTGTTGCCTGATCTTTAGTAAGATATTTAAAGTTATGTTATCGTGTTTTGTTTATGAGGGACTCTTTATTGCTCTGAATTTTTACTTATTTGTATGTATTTATTTTTATTCATTTTTGAATTCCATTACTTATTTTCTTAATTAAACAATTAAGGAATTTACCACCAAAAATAAAAATATAAACATTATTGGTAACTCGTATCTACGTTCTCCCTCCATCTCTCTCATTGACTCCTCTCCACCGCCTATATTTATCACTGTCTCGAATTTTAAGTTGATTGTGCCCTTGTTTTTTTCTTAAAACACAGTTTTATGACATGAATAAGTAAATCTAAAAATGTATTCTCAAGCTCTGAATTCCTCTTTATGCACATGTGCAATAGCTTCCCATAAGTCTCTATGTTAATTTTTTTACTAACATTTTCTCCTTATTTGAAATTTGTTTTTTCAGTTTCTTTAAGGTGACTTTTGATAAACTAAAGTTCCTATTTTGATATAGTTAATCTTATTAACTTGATTAGAAATGAGGATAATAATACTAATACTGCCATTGTGAAGTTTTAACAAATTAAGTTAAAATGTGCCTACTATAGTGTCTGACACATAGCAATTATTCAATAAATTATTACCTATTTTCCTTCCTAAGATGTCAATACCATTCTTGCTTATTACTCTGTACCAGTTCATTTTGAATGTAAGCAAATTTTCTAACACAACATTTCAATACAAACCATAAAAAGCCAATACATTCCCAATTATTGTTTGTAATTATATTGTCATTTATCTAATCTATGCTTTCTAGTTACTGAGGAATGAAAATAAAACACACATACACATACACACATATTAGAAGGGTGGTTTTGCCAAAGACTTTTTTGTAAAAATGAAAGGAGAAAGAGAAGGAGAATGGAAGAGAGAAAAGGGAAGAAAAAAAGAAGGAAGCAAAATGGAATGAAGGAATGGCAAGAAGGGGGAGGAGGAGGAGAGAAGGAAAGAGGGAGAAGAAGGAAGGCAGAGGGGGAGGAGAGAGAGTAAGGAACAAG
>NW_011888814.1:1529985-1536848 GCF_000151845.1 Pteropus vampyrus
TTTTAATTTTTTGAGAAACCTATATGTTGTTTTTCACAGGGCTGCACCAATTTACATTCTTACCAACAATACACTAGGATTCTCTTTTCTCCACGTCTTTGTGAACAGTTACTTCTTGTGATAATAACCATTTTAACAAATGTAAAGTGATATCATTATGATTTTGTTTTGCATTTTCCTGATGATTAGTGATGTCGAGCACCTTTTCATGTGCATATTTGCCATACATACGTCTTTCTTAGAAAAATGTCTACAGATCCTCTGCTCATTTTTAATCAGATTTTTTTCCATTGAGTTGTATGAGTTATCAGATATATGATTGCAAATATTTTCTCCTATTGGGTAGTTTTTTTCTTAGAAGGTTTTGCATTCACTATCATTTTGAATTAGTTTCTTGGTAAAGACAGAATGTTGATGTAAGACAAAGAAAAGTATGTTTCTGATGTGGCTCCATCATTTGCCTGTTGCCTGATCTTTAGTAAGATATTTAAAGTTATGTTATCGTGTTTTGTTTATGAGGGACTCTTTATTGCTCTGAATTTTTACTTATTTGTATGTATTTATTTTTATTCATTTTTGAATTCCATTACTTATTTTCTTAATTAAACAATTAAGGAATTTACCACCAAAAATAAAAATATAAACATTATTGGTAACTCGTATCTACGTTCTCCCTCCATCTCTCTCATTGACTCCTCTCCACCGCCTATATTTATCACTGTCTCGAATTTTAAGTTGATTGTGCCCTTGTTTTTTTCTTAAAACACAGTTTTATGACATGAATAAGTAAATCTAAAAATGTATTCTCAAGCTCTGAATTCCTCTTTATGCACATGTGCAATAGCTTCCCATAAGTCTCTATGTTAATTTTTTTACTAACATTTTCTCCTTATTTGAAATTTGTTTTTTCAGTTTCTTTAAGGTGACTTTTGATAAACTAAAGTTCCTATTTTGATATAGTTAATCTTATTAACTTGATTAGAAATGAGGATAATAATACTAATACTGCCATTGTGAAGTTTTAACAAATTAAGTTAAAATGTGCCTACTATAGTGTCTGACACATAGCAATTATTCAATAAATTATTACCTATTTTCCTTCCTAAGATGTCAATACCATTCTTGCTTATTACTCTGTACCAGTTCATTTTGAATGTAAGCAAATTTTCTAACACAACATTTCAATACAAACCATAAAAAGCCAATACATTCCCAATTATTGTTTGTAATTATATTGTCATTTATCTAATCTATGCTTTCTAGTTACTGAGGAATGAAAATAAAACACACATACACATACACACATATTAGAAGGGTGGTTTTGCCAAAGACTTTTTTGTAAAAATGAAAGGAGAAAGAGAAGGAGAATGGAAGAGAGAAAAGGGAAGAAAAAAAGAAGGAAGCAAAATGGAATGAAGGAATGGCAAGAAGGGGGAGGAGGAGGAGAGAAGGAAAGAGGGAGAAGAAGGAAGGCAGAGGGGGAGGAGAGAGAGTAAGGAACAAGCAACTGTACCGTTTCCTAATGTGTTCTTCCCCAAGAGCTAGCCCACTGTAACTGATTGCCTCTAGTCCTTTACAAGATTTTAGATAACGTTTTCGAAATAAAGTTGTCCCTTACAAAATCAATTGATTTTTTCCTTATAAGCTTGTCTTCTGGGAATCTACTGCTATAAATAATGAAGGAACTCACTGATAAAGAGGGTCTTTTGTCTACTATACAATTACATACCTTCACTTTTTTTACTTGTATAACATTCTTTAATTGTATAGATATCTGTTTTAGTTCTATAAATTTCTTTAGGTTTAAAGTATTTTGTAATAAAATTTAAAGTTAATTAAAACTTCCAAACATGACATTCACCTATATTTAAAAAATTCTCAAACTATGAAGGGAAAAAAAAAATCTATTCTCAAGTTATAAATTTTTTATTAGGACTTTTTGCATGGTATTTGATGATTTATCTTTTTTGTGTAATTTTATTATTCTTAGATGGTTTCAAGGTGAAAAAATAGACTGTCTTCTTGTGGAAGAAACATGCAGTAAAGCCAGGAAGTCTGAATAAATGTGTGTTTGAGGCAGTCTTAATTTTCAAATGTTATATTTGTATCAAATATCACAAGACTATCAAATGGGCATAACTTTATAAAACGCAAAACATTTTGGTTAATAAAATAAATTAAACTAAATGGTGTTTCTTGACTTTTACCACAATTTTGAGAACATTAATATTTGTGGCTGATAACAAGTCAATCATTTATATAATGATATCCATTAGACCTTATGTGGACCAAAGGCATTACTCATGTCTATTAATTCATGTCTATTAATCAGCTGCTTTGGCTAAGCTTAGCTAATTTCATTCCCCTGTGCCACCAGTATCATTAGTAACATATTACTCCCATCACTCAAAAAACTTCCTGATGAACCTTTGCCATTGTTTGATATGTGTTACCTACTTGGCATTATTAAATGTGCTGTTTTAATATTTATATAGGCAACCTAATTGTTTTTCAAATGAGAGCATTATGAAAATAAATCTGTCATATAAATATATGAAGTAATAAATAACTCGCAAATGTTTTACAGGAATCAATTAGCTCAATTACTCTGAGGCTAGTATATGACTTGATAAAGGGTTTGACAAGGCCTATACTTCTTCTAGCTGCTAGACTAGGGAGAGTTTTCAAGCCACTTCTTATCATTAGAATTAGGTTTGATCTTCCACAACTATTAACAGAAAGTAGAAGTAGAAAGTGACTATTAACAAATATTCAACATATTTTCTACACTGATTTACAATTGATGAATGCAGGCTTAATAGAAGAAAGGAAAGTTTAATAATGGTAACCTCCATAAACAGAACTGATAAAGTATCCATCTTTAATAAAATCGAGTTTTTAGTCAAGATGGTGAAGTAAGTAAATGATATTCTTGTTTCCTCTGATGACTGCCTTAAAATTGCAACTAAATTATGAAACAGTCAACTTGGAGAATGATCAGAAGTCTAGCTGAACAAAACTCCTACTACTGGGGATATAAAGAGGAGGCCACTTCAAGACTGGTAGGAGGGGCAGAGATGCAAAACTGGCTGATACCATACCCACATGTAGTGGTTGAGCATTGGGAGGGATATCTCTGCTGCAGAGGTCATCCTGGAGGAGTAAGGGGCCCCAGCCACACACCAGAATCCCCAGCCTAGCGTTCTAGTGCTGGAAAGAAGAGTCCTTACAAAATCTGGTTGTGAAAATCAAAGGGAATTCCAACAGTTCCCAGTGAGACAGAAGGCAGCCGAAACCCAAATGTCCCCTTAATGGGCCCTCACATACAGACTCACTTGCTCGCAGGCACTCATTCTGGTTCTCAAGTAGAGAGACAGAAGCTCAGGAGGTATTAGGGAAAAACAGGGAAGGACTGAGTTGTGTGACTTCAGGGCAAGGGCTGAAGGGGCAGTTGCCATTGTCCCTTTATTGAACCCTTCTTCTGTGCAGCCTACAGGCAGGCACCATCATGCTTGTGTTGAGCCTTAGGGGACCTCTGGGACAACATCAAGTGTCACAACATTCTTATCATAGCAGTGCCAGAAAGAGAAGAAAGAGAACAAGGGATTAAGAACCTATTTGAAAAAAATAATGATGAAAAACTTCACTAACCTGGTGAAGGAAATAAACAAATAAGTCCAGAAAGCACAGAGAGACCCAAACAAAATGAACCCAAACAGACCCGTCATAATTAAAATGCCAAAGGTTAATGACAAAGAGAGAATCTTAAAAGCAGCAGGAGAAAGGCAGCTAATTACTTACAACAGAGCTCCCATGAGACAATTAGCTGATTTCTCAACAGAAACTTTGCAGGCCAGAAGGAATCAGCACAAAATATTCAAAGTGATGAAACTACAACCAAGACTACTCTACCCAGCAAGGCTATCAACTAAAATTGAAGATGAGATAAAGAGCTTCCTAGGCAGAAAAAGCTAAAGAAATTTATCACCACCAAACCAGTATTACAAGAGATGTTAAAGGGACTTCTTTAAAAAGAAAATAAACACGAATAATGAAATAGCAGTAACTAAGTATCTATCAATAACCACTTTAAATATAAATGAGTTAAATGCTTCAATCAAAAGATATAAGGTGGATGAATGGATAAGAAAACAAGACTCATGTATGTTATGTCTACAAGAGATCTATTTTCCATAGAAAGACATACACAGACTGAAAGAAAAGAATGGGAAAAGATATTTCATGCAAATGGAAATGAAAAAACAGCTGGAGTAGCAATACTTATATCAGACAAAATAGACTTTAAAGCAAAGATGATATTAAGAGACAAAGGAAGACATTCCATATGATAAAGGGATCAATCAAACAAAAGAACATTATCCTCGTAAACATTTATACACCCAACATAGTAGCACACAAATATATAAAGCAAAGATTGACTGATATAATGGGAGAGATTGACTGATATAATGGGAGTGATAGTCATATTAGGGGACTTTAACACCTCATTAACACCAATGGACAGATCTTCTAGATGGAAAATCAGAAAGGAAAGAGCAACCTTAAGTGACACACTAGATCAGATGTTTTTAATTGATATTTTTAGAGCATTTCACCCCAAAGCAGAAGAATACACATTCTTCTCAAGTGCATATGGAACATTTTCCAAGATAGACCACATGTTAGGCCACAAAACAAGTCTCGGTAAATTTAAGAAGATTAAAATCATATCAAGCATCTTCTCTGATCACAATGGTATAAAACTAGCAATCAATTACAAGGAAAAAAACTGAAAAATAACAAACACATGGAAGCTAAATAATATGCTACTAAACAATCAATGGATTAACAATGAAATCAAAGAAGAAATTGAAAGATACCTTGGGACAAATGAAAATGAAAACACAATAACTCAAAATCTGTGGGACACAGCAAAAGCAGTCCTTAAAGAGAAATGAATAGCAATACAGGTGGTAGTAATAATAATAACATGCATTGCATTCTTACCCTACTAAATATATACTTGAATTATTTTATGTATTCTCAACAATTCTGTCACATGGGCTCTGTTTTTTTCATGTTTTGTAGATCAATAAACTGAAGTTTAGAAAAGTTTAAGCTCACACAACTGTTGATAAAGTTGGAATTCAAACCCAAATCAGTCAAATTTCAAAGCCAGAGAATACTGTATTAGTCTAGCTTATCAATCAAGTTCACATACTTTGAAACAGTAATT
This sequence comes from Pteropus vampyrus, assembly GCF_000151845.1. Classification (NCBI taxonomy): domain Eukaryota; kingdom Metazoa; phylum Chordata; class Mammalia; order Chiroptera; family Pteropodidae; genus Pteropus; species Pteropus vampyrus. Next base: position 1,535,222 of record NW_011888814.1, read on the forward strand.
TCAATTCTGATAATTTAACCAAAGGAAGCAATGAAGATATTGAAACAGTTGAATCAAATAATTTTAAAAACAATGCCAACATTTAATCATTTTAAGAACTGTTATTTAAAAATCTGACAGCACAAAAAAGTTATTTTTTGAAAAAAGAATATTATTTTCAAATATTAAAATAAAAAAACTTGTGCATACATTATCTTTATTGAAAGATGCACACTTTAACTCAATATTGCTCATGTAAATATATGTTAATAGGTTAAAATGTGTTGTGATCCACTTCTTTAGCCCATAGCAGTTAAACGTAATTTCCCATTTTTATCTCAAAAATTGTTACTCTCTGTTAACAATATTTTTAAAATGTTTTTTGTATTATATCTCAGAACAGATATGCTCAAAATCTTTTGTAGTCAACACCAGAAGATGCTGAATACCAACAGTAAATATTCATTTCATATGTTCAACTATGGTTAAAAGAAAGTATGGAAATATAGAGGGTGGGGTGAGATGAGTAGCAAGAAAAACTAGATTGTCATCAATCTCTGAAGCTACTGCTTTGCCTGAGGCATCGAGGAATAGATGCATAGAATCCTATCTAAAACAGTCAAGATTAGCCTTGTAACTACAATTTGGGGTGCTGTGAGTGAGGCTATCATAAACAAGAATTCTAGAAGGGCTATAATCACATTGGGATGGTTTGGAGGTATAGAAAAATATCTTTCTGGCAGAATTTGCTTGGGGTTAAAAAGAAAAAGTCTAAATCTTCATACTGGCCACCTATTACCTGGTTTAATTAATGTCAAATACAAGTAGAAATTGAAAATCTAAGAAAAATAAGTGATGACAAAAAATTATGAGATTTAAAATATTTGTTAGAATTTAAAATTATAATTATTAAAATTTAAATCATATTAGACATAATCAAAGTAATAATGAATCAGAGGACTTAAGTTGGTCCTGGTAAACATATGGTGAGATAGAAATTTGCCTACAGGAAGTATGCTGGGGAATAAATCAGAATCAACACTTCTCAGGGATGAGAGACCATGGTAGATTAGAAGAAGAGGTTTAGCTGTAATACAGTTGAAACAGCAGCCTCACAGTATCCCAACTGCCTAGTAACAAAGCCTTTGGAGTTTTTATACCTATTTGTTGTGAGTGATTACCTTTCTTAGACACCTGGGCTTCCTTGATTGACAACTAAAATTGACAGGATTAAGTGATTCATCATTTACTTTCTACACATGTTTGTTCTCAGAATTTAGTCTGTTATAATGATATTAATGAACTTCCGGTCACATGCATTATATTATAATGATGGCATAATGAAGCTCAAGTGAATTGGAGATTATGTTCTTCATTATACAGGTGCGAGTGACCAGCTTAAACTGGTATCTAGTTCTCTGCCTGCCAGTTTCTTTATGGAAGTTACTTTATAGCCCAGAAATGCCTTTTGGCTTACTTAATTGAGGGCAGACTGTGGTAGGCCTTTTCTAGAACAGGATGGCCTCAATGTTTTGCAGGAGGGCCAGAAACCTTCTGTCTTTCCTGCTTATCTTTTTTTCTAAGAGTTATGAACCCCTTCTTATTAGTATGGATGTTGAGGGGTGGAACATCTCTTCTGTATCTGCTT
>NW_011888814.1:1537396-1564178 GCF_000151845.1 Pteropus vampyrus
GAAAGAAAGAAAGAAAAATAAAATGCCTCAGCAAAACTTAGCAGTAGAAAAAAAAAAAAAAACCTTTGAAAAGAGCGATTAGAAGTTATGTGAGTACATTTTATAAATAATGGCCCGTATCAATTACAGTAGCCACTATTGCCACTATTGTTCACTTCTCAGAAATTCCTGACAAGGGAGATGAGAAAGTAGTCCCTTTATTAAATATATACACATGCATGTATATGCAGATGTATAGTTATAAAAACATACATATATATACAGAAACACATATACACACAGTAGATAATTATTATTACACATAAGTATATAGATGTGCATATGTATGTATATTGATTAGTTAGTAGTAACTAATTGAAACAAATTTCTCTTTTAAAAAAAAGTTAAATACCTCCTCAGCAAGCGCAATATCACTTGCTAAAGGAGATTCTATAGAACAAACTTTCAGATTTGTTTCTGTTACAAAATTGACCTGTTGTGTCAACTTTTTCTTATAGTTTAATTCCTGAGAGTTTGTACATTCCAAATTCATTCAGAGAATGAGATTCACCTTCTTTCTAAAGGGCTTTGGGAATAAATCCAGGAAATTCTCTTATTGGAAATGAAAATAACTAGAATCTAGTCAGTTGGCATGTCTTTCGATCTAACAATTTATTCCAAGCCCAAAGAGTAGAAAGATCTTTGGCTGAACTTACCTTATGAGAAGTGTTCATAAAAAGTTTTGTTATATCAATGGAGAAGTTAGTTTCTAAGAGGTGGACTCCTTAAAAAAAACCACTTTCTTGAGGTGTAGCAACATAAAATACTGTACATAATTAAGTTAATATGATACATTTTGACATATTATAGAAGTTGAAAAGCTATCATCATAATCAGGAAAAAAAAAAACTTAGGAGGTTTCTTCCTGAAACTTCGTTGCTTACGATTTTAAAGTATACATCTTTAATGTATTACCATCTACCTTCAGTGAATCTCACAATGATGTACTTTTTCCCTCTTGACATTTATATTATCATTGTCATATAATTTTTTCCAATAACGCTAGAGATTTATAAATTTTGTTGAAAAATTGTATATTATGTTGTACAAAATGTTCTGTAAATATCACTTTGGTCGATATCAGGATTTCCTTCCTGATTTTCCCTATCTTATGTCATTTTTACTGAAAGAGAGAAATCGACACCTGTTGTAATTTCGGATTTCTTCATTTCTTTTTTGCAGTTTTATCAGTGTTTGCTTCATAAGAACTCATATTCTTTTCCCCCCACACAGTTCCCATACATGTATTGATTGATAAGTACTCAGCTGACTATTCTGTATTCACCTGCACATCTCCGCAGTTCTCCGTACTTGTGCTCCTGCTTGTGCTCTTCTCTGTGTATTCTAGTCACCATTGTCACCCTGGACTCTCAGTCCTGCCCCTAAAGTCGAATTGTTTTCTGGGCTCTGCTTGGGCCTCCCACATTTTGTGATAAAACCTGAAAAATCTTACAAGGCAATTGGCTATAGCAATTGTAGGACTTCCCCAATTTATTTCCTGTCTCTTAAGGACACTGTTTTCCATTGCCTGATGTCCTGTGCCTTGCAACTCATTGTTTCATTTATTTTTTCTGTTTTATGGTTGTTTCAGGATGGAGAGTAAATTCAATTCCTTAAATCTATCTCATTCAGAAGTAGAGGTCGGAATACTCTTTACACATCTCTGAGTCTGTTTTCTCTCTCTTATCAATTTACATAAGTATCTGAAGCACTTTGATTATCAGTCATAAATTTTTTCCTGTTTTAATCAAGTGAGAGTTATTAATCTTCAGAATGTCTTTTGAATTGCCAGCTTTCTTCATGGCCCAGTATATGAAGAATAATTTATTATTCATTCATTTGATACATATTTAACACCCATCCTGTGTCCCATGCTGCTATTGGTGCTGAAGAAAAGCAGGGAAAAAAAATCAAATAGAAATCCTTGCTACACTAAAGCCTATATTTAGGAAGAGGAAGGGGACGGAAAATAAATGTAAAAATGAATAAAATAATATATTAGATGATGATAAATGCAATGGTAAAAGGGAAAACATGCTACAAAGTATGTACATTTTTTATGACTTGATGTAGAATAGTTCATAATGGCCTCTCAGTTGACATTTGAATAAGGCCTAAAGTATAGAAGGAAGTAAACACATGGAAACCAGGGTGCACTTTTCTCGGAAATGCCTTGTGTTCCTGAGGAAAAGATATGCCTGGAAAATTTGAAGGCTGATTATTAGAGATTGTCTCTGACTCTGCTACTCACAGCAAAATTAAATAGACTATTTTTCAATTAAAAATAATTTACCAAAGAACTACTGTGACTTTTTTAGAGTGTGTGTATGTGTGTGATTGTGAATAGAAGGAGAACATTTTTTAAACTACAAGTAAAAATCTCTTATTTATAGTTTTTTGTTAATGTGCAAGTTTACACACAAATTTCATTTTATTTTAATAATCACTATCTGTGATTGAGGCAGGAATATTATTATCCCCATTTCTAGATGACAAACCAAGCACTTTGAAAGCCTAAGGACTTTAGTGATCTCACTCAGTTAAAAGGCATTGGATTGAAGTTTCTGCTCTAGTCTTCCGCCCTCAGACTTAGTGTTAGTTCTACATTGTTCTGTAATCTTCCTGTATAAATTTCGGTATGTAAAATATTTCTGCAGGTAAGGTGTACCCATTAACTAAAGAATTATAAAAAAATGCTTATACAATGATAAGTATATAGAAATGTGAACATACCACTGTAATTACTCCCATTATTAAAGCTTTAAATTGACAGCCTGTTTTTAAGAATTTAATTCCTCCAGCATATGGAAAATATTATGCCTAATTACAAGAGAATACCGTTCTACTTCTCCTAAAAATATCTAAGACTCACTATTACTTTTCCTTATTTCCTTCATCCTTTCGTGTCATTCTGCTAGTGATTAGCCAAATCAGATTTGTAGTCATCTTTTTTAATGTTTATATATGAATGGGTGAACATACTTGAAGCTACTTACCTTCAGTAGCTCATTAAAATTCATATATCTGTGTGTGATTTTTTAATATATATGAAGCTTAATGTATATTAAAATGTTCCAGTTGTCATTATATTTATCATTCTGAATTATAGGGAAATTTAGGTATTTCATTTAGTTCTATATAGAAATGAATCTTCCATAAACCATTAATGAAAATAAGGACGCTATTACTTCATTCCACAAATTTTGTAAACATTTGCAGTGATATTTCTCTCATTGATAGCATAGTTTTATTAAGCCAAAGATTTCTTAAAATTATAATCTCAAATATGTATTTTTCAGAGATAGATAGGACAGTTGAATAGTGCTTAAGCAGGCAAGTTAAAAAAAAGAGGCAGGATTTTAGATTTAAAAGTCTAATTAGGACAAGAAGATATACAAGAAAACTCTTGCAATAGAACGAGGTAATTGTCCAAGATATTAATCATTTTATTCGAGTTTTCTCCACTCTAGGTTTTGCACTAAATGTAATATTGAAAATAATTTTTATGTTATATTTGATTCAATACGGTTAAAATACATTTCATTTTATGATTCTAGTGCATTATCATATGATTATTTGTGTAAAGTATTTGTGTTTATGTGTATATATGTTTATGTACACGTGTTATTAGATTATAAGTCCCTTAAAATGTCATAGTCATTTTTTTATTTGACTGTTATTATTTGGGGAATTAGCTACCCGCCAGTACCCCATCCTAACTCTGTGATTAGCATAACACCTGGCATGTAGTAGCATTCACTTCACTTATGTTTCTTCAATTGGAATTCTGATTTTTTTCTCCATTTGGGAAAATGTATGTTTATTTAAAATCTAGCTAATCCATTTACTACTTTTATAAGATCGAAAATACGCCTCAGGAATTGTACAACACATTTGTGAATCTTGATGGGAAACAATAATATATGCACATGAAGAATATAAAACATAAATGAAAAGTACATCAGATTCTCTCAGAATAACATGGAAGAGTATCCAGATCTGGGATCTATACTTATGGATAGAACGATTGCATCCCAAAAAAAAACACTGCAAAAGTTGAAAGCAGACAGTGAGTGAAATATATTTTTCTTTTTTTTTAACCACTTTATTAAGGTATAGGTGACATGTTAAAAGCTGTACGTGTTTAATGTATGTAACTTGATGAGTTGGGAAATAAGCACAGTATACAGCCATGAAACCATTACCACCATCAAGGCCATAAATATCTGTCACCTCCAAAACTTTCCTCCTGCTCCCTTTCTTAGTGTGTGTGTGTGCGCGCGCGCACATGTGTGTGTGTGTGTGTTTAAGAACAATTCACATAGAGCTATCCTCTTAGCAAATTTTAAGTATAAGGTACAATATTGTTAGCTATAGGCACTATGCTGTATAGTAAGTCTCCAGGGCTTATTTATCTTTCATAACTAAATGTTTGTACCCTTTGACCATCACCTCCCCATGTCCCCCTCTCCTCCCAGACCCTGGAAACTACCATCCTACACTCTGAGTTCTATAAGTTTGACTATTTAACTGAAGCTTTCTTTGAACATCCCAAGTCAAAGTGTATACCACAATAATAATGATAATGGGCAATTTCTGATTTACTGTATAAAATTAAAGCATTGATGGAATACCCACACTCTCAAACTTTAAAGCTGTTAGAAAATGTTGTTTTGTGACAGCAGGAACAAGTAGGATAGTGGTTAGAAGAACAAGTTCAAGGTCTCAAAACTTAGATGAAAGGGAAGCTTGGGGGTGGGGAGGGAAAGAAAAGAAAAAAGAAAAATCTCTTTTATAAAAAAGTGTACTGACAAGATAAAAACAGACTTCTTTCCCCTCCAATCCTCTTTTCCTGGCCTTAGATGTTCAAAGACTAAACATATTTTATTACAAGTCATTACCTTGAATTAATAAAACTAAAGCATAGATACTTACAAATTATAAAGAAATTTTGATAACCTCAATGTGATACAGCAACCCTTTTCTAGTTTTTTAACTAGGTTTCTTTTTTCTTTCCTGATGTCCAGCCAAAATATTTTTACTCTCATTGTTGTATCATACTGATATTTTCACCTTATATGTAGCTCTTCTCTTATATAGTGTGCCCTATACAAGAAGACACTCATTTCTTATATTTTTTCTTAACCTTCATTTTAATTTCAAAAATCATGTAGTCCAAAAATGTAAGTGAAATAGAGTTAGATATCTGCTTTCATTTTTAAATACCTATTTTGTTTTTCTGTTTTAAAGATTTCATTTTTTCTCCTTCACTCCCCAGTTGATAAAAGTTAGATTTAAATGTAAATTTAAGACACTTCAGATAAATTTTTACTAAGTAAATAGTAAGTCAGAATTATCCAAGGATGAAGTAATTACCATGTGATAACAACCATCCTTGAATATTTAAAAGTTATTTTTGTTAAAATCTGGAGGTTGCTGGTGAGGAGGCTTAAAATCATCATTTATTAAATGCATAAATCTGGAAATAAGATGTATTATTTCATAAGATATATAATCAAGCAAATCACTTGACTGGCCCAGCACATTCTCTTCATGTAGACTACATGAGAAACTAAATGAGAGTTTTGCTTGGTTTTTATTGACCCGCAACATTATAATTGTATGAAGGACATATTAAAAGTAATTTTATAAACTATTCTTTCATACACGTTGTTAATCACTTTCTCCCTTTGATAATATAAGCATATCTCAGAGATATTGAGGGTTTGGTTCCAGACCACCACAATAAAGCTGGTTGTAATCTTTTTGTTTGTGGAGGGTCTTGCCTTCAATCTGTAAAAGACACAACATCTGTGAAGTGCAATAAGGTGAAAGGCAATAAAATGAGGTATGCCTTTGTACATACACATACATATACAGACACACATATAATTTGGTATATACATACACATACAATGTGATAGACACATACACTTACATACACATACAATTTGATACAGCTCTTAAGGTGTTGATAGCCTTAGCCTGGAAGTTATTCAAGTTCTATAAGGCGTAATTCTTGTAATAGGCTGAATGACTGTATCCTCCCAAAATTCATATGTTGAAGTCCTAATCCCCTATGTTTTGGTATTAGGAGGCGGAGCCTTTGGGAGATGACTAGGTCATGAGGGTGGAGCTCTCATGAATGAATTAGTGTTCTTATCAAAGAGACCAGAGAGCTCTCTAGCTTCTTTCACCATGTGAAGTACGAGAAGTTTGCAACCTGGAGGCCCTCTCTCAATCATGCTAGCCCCTGAGCTCTGAATCCCAGCCTCTAGAATTGTGAGAAATAAATTTCTGCTGTCTATATGTAACACGGTGTGTGGATTTTTGTTATAACAGCCCCAGTGGATAAAAATATTTCCTTGCTTTTTACTTCAATGCACAAATCCTCACAACTACAACAGTTTTGTTTTCGATTTTAAATTTTTATTATATTTCAAATATTGTTTCTTCCTCTCTATCTTCCTTGTTTATTTAATTTATTTATTTTATAGTTGATATAAATATTGTTGATACAAAGATACTTTCATATCAGCAACTGAGCTGATTTCATGACACTAACTTAATACAAAGCACGCACATCTAAACTCTAATTCAACAACATTCTACCTTCTTATTTGTGATTATTAATTTATTCTAATATTTAGTATTTTATTGCAAGGGAATTTTATATTGCCCTTTCTTCTTCTACATTTTAAAATCTGTTAAAGGGAATGTATTCTTTAACCTATTATTATGGGGATAAATGACTATAATTCAGCACAAGGGAGGAATCTCTGGCAGTGGTAAAGCTCTATTTCTTTATCTGGAGAATTGTTATATAGGGGATACTCTCTTAATCTTTGTTAATATTCACCAAGCTGTACAATTAAAATTTGTACATTTTGTGCATAAAATTAATACTTTCATAAAAATTATTTAAAACATTTTGGGGAGATCTGTAATTTATAAAATGAAACTTTTGCTTGCATACATTTTGAACTTTACAAACAGCATTGTTAATGGTTTAAAATGTATATTTTTTTCTGGATATTAATAGAGGCAATTATATTTAGACTCATATGTTCACAGAATTTTTAAAGATGGAATCATCTATTTCAACCCTCAAATTATATAAAAGAGCAAAGGGGACTTATATAAAATTATAGTGTTAATTAGTGGAAGAACTAGAATTAGAAACTGGCTCACTAGATAATATTCTCTTTTGATGTGTTTAAAAATAACATCTGGGTCATTCTGCAATTTAACTTGCTTGGGAAAACAATCAAAGAGGCATTTCAAAGAGGATAAATAAAAGCTTTGATAAGATATAAAGTCTGGAATAATTAGTTATCTGTAGTTGTTTAAATCTCATTTTGATTTATATTTGATAATTACTATATTCTCCATGATCTGGAATTTTTACATCATGCGCCATGAAGTATTGTAAACAGTTATGAAGGGTCATCATGTCATGCTGTCATCAGTGTCATGATTACAAATAATAAGCTGAAATTTAGGTGACTTTACCAATTTATTAGGCTTGCTGAAAGGAAATGTTCCAGGTGTTGAAAGTACATTTTTAATGTGTATATTGGTTACATGTAATGTAATTTCATGTTTATTCTACTGATAAATTTACACATTTAATTTCCATTCTACTGCTTCATCTTCTATTATAAGCCACGATCTCTACAATAGGATTAGGAAAACTCCATCTGACATATAAACTAGCTCTCTTTCATCTGGGACACTCAGAGGTCACCATACTATTGTAATATTTTATAGAGAAATATATAATTAAACTGGAATTTTTTCCAACAGGATATTATAAGAGATAAAATACTTAGTAAGTTTCCAAAAACGATTAAACATTTATACAAGAATAGCATATGCTAGGCTAAAAATAAAGGCTATTAATAAAAGCTTTTATGCAATATTGCTGTCATCAAATCCATCTGTCCCTGTGAGGATGTTCATTCTGGTGCCAAGAGAGCTGTTCTGAGTTGCAAGGACTTTGAATGACCTACCACCCATGAATAGTCATCTCTATATTCTTTAATTTGAATGACTGTGGCCTAACAAGATACTATCCTTTGAACTGAGTAATCCTCATTCCAGTACCATTCTCTTTGGATAGTTTTTTAAGCTTCAATATAGCTTTTAACCAACTAAGCCTCAGCTGCTTTGTCAAGAAAATGGAGCTAATTCACTTTCAATTTAAATGATAACTTGTTTGCACTATAAGATAATTTATTTGAAAGCATTATATAATCATAAATTGGTTTTAGCAAATTTGAATAATGACCCTTTGAGAGATAAAAAGCATACATTTCAAACTTCTGTTTGATGATGAATTCTCTCTACTACTTACTCATGTTTATTCATACATGGGATATTTTGAAACTCATTCTCCAAAGTAGTCTATTCTATTATTAGCTATAATTGTTACAAGTGTTTTCTTATATTAAATCAAAACAATAACAATTATTTCTATCTAATGTCAGCTTAACTGCCTTAGTTCACGCAGAACAAATTTAAACTCTTTTCTACTTAATTTAATGCATAAGCATTTATTGAATGCCAAATAAATTATACAAATGTACATGATGAATTCATATCCTAAATAGTCTAATGTGGGGGACAGATAGGAGCATCAGTCATTAAAATACAACAGATTAAGTACAACATAGAGGTACGAGTGGGTGGTAGGACAAGAAAACAAATGGCACCTAACTAAACTTGAGAGGGTAAACAAAGGAAATAAAGTGGACCTCATACTCTGTTAAGAATGAGAAATCACATGAAAAAGGTGAGAAATGGCACTCTAATAGAGAAATGAGTACACAGAAAGATGTAGGGTCTGGTTATATTTGAATACTTTAAATATTTTTAAACGTTTTTACATTATTAATTACTTTTGTCTGAAATCTAAAGAGCACAATTTCATAAATTTGTTTTGATTTTTTTCCATGTTTTTAAGTCTATCAATAATCCATGAGTTTTTTTTTTTAAAAACCATACTTCAGTTTACAAATACCCTCTTAATTTGAAACCATATGTGGTAGGTCTCGCTTAGCATTGCTTGGTGTAGAGAAAGAATATTAAAAAAATATGCTATCATTCGCATTTGGAACTTGAAATAAACATTGAAATATCTGATGTAGCATTAGTAATATTTAATATTTAATAAATGTATATATGCAAAAAAACCAAATATATAGATTTATTTTCTTCAAGGCTTTTTATTTAACCTAATTTGTAAGTTTTAGTTCAAGTCAAGTGATTAATGAATGATGGGAAGAAAGGCTGAAATCTATTTAAGGTGATATTAGGAAAAGAATCAAAGAATTTGACTGTACACATAAACTATAGGCCACTAAAAGTTAAATATGAGGTTGATTTTGATACAGATAAAAAACACTGAGCTTAAAGTTTCTAGCTTATTGTCATTTTGATTCAGAAAACCATGTTCATAATCCCTCCTCATCAAAATTAAAGATGCATTTTTAATATGGAATAAATTATTTAGTAAATATTGTGATTAATTTTAGAAGAGCATTGCTTTTATTAAAAAGACGACTTATGAGTTTTTCAAAAATATAAGCCAGTTGCGAATCAGTCACTCAAGTTTCATGCAGAAGTAGTAAGTGACTAAATGTTCTAACTGTCCACCGAATTAATTAAATTAATTGAAATTTAAAAATTAAACACCGAGAAACTATTAAAATGAGTAAAATATTTATTTAAATTAATATAAAAACTCTTAAATGTGTCCAGATTTAGAATTTAAAGAGTACAGGACAATGTATACCCTAAAATCCTGTTTACATATTAATATATCATGTGTTTATATAAATGGTTGTTTATATTTGGTCAATTTAGAAGTAATATACAATGTGTTTATGATAATTGCTTCTCTAAGGATCTGGGGTAGATGGAGAATTAATTTTTCTTTGGATACTATAGTTACCAATACAGTAGTATCTTATCTGTTTACATTTTTACTATGTCAATGTACTCTTTTTGTTTTGTTTTGTTTTATTTTTTAATAATATTCTGGGGATAAAACTAATTTTAAAATAGGAAAAGAAGAGAGGAAGGAACTGAACCTTCAGGGGGTGTTGGAGAAAACAAACTCTGTGGCTAGAAGAACTCGAAAAGAGACTAGGAAGAAAGATGTTTGATGAGAATTTTCCCAGAGTTGTATCCTGCACAGTGTTATTTCCCTATGTGAGCCCCATAGACTTTGGGCAAAAAAAATGGATAGCTTTTATAGAATTTTATTTCTTTGGAAGTTGGAAGAAGAACTCAGTGTTTTGCCAAGGTTGGTGAGTGAGTGGGGATGAAAAGGAGTCAGGTCACATAGACCAGGACTGCAACAGCCATGTCTATCACTGCAGTTTTTAACTATTAAAGCCTTGATATCGCAGATGACACCTCATGCTCTGTTATCATTAGAGATGATGGTTACTGAGGAAAGGTGATACCAAAAAGAAGTACATGTGTACTAATAGAGAATGGTTCCTCCCTTGATGTCTCTAGCATGCATTTTATAATGTTTAGCTTTAAAGAATTATTTGCTGTACCCAACCTTTCTAGGATCTTTATTCCATTTTCATTATACAGAGATGGCATTCTTCCTGTTTTTAAGTATACTCTGCCTAGCTATGCTGCTGGGAAAAAAAAAAAACAAAAGTTAAACAAAAATATATAGAGAGAAGACCTGACAGAAGGAAGTCTACAAGGTAGAGAAAAGGCAATAGATAATAATTCATAAAATAATATGAATGAATGGGATTATTATGAAATTAACTCATTGTTTTGTAATAATATATCTGTGTGCCTATCTTTCCTGGTATATTTCAAAATCCTTTTAGAAGATAGCACCCTTATCTTAATTGTGTTTGTGTCCTCAGAGTCTGGTAACATTGCTACATACAAATCGTTCAATAAATATTTGTTGAATAGATTCATATTACTTAATATAGACCTTTTAGGAGACATTTTTAAGACTATAGGTGATTACAGTGGAACATTATATTTAAATCATTATATTTAAGTCATTCATGGGCAAATCTATTCTCCTTTCCCATGGAGTGATTCATCCATAGTGGCTCCAGTGTGCTAGTTGTGTGATTAAACCAAAAGGTTAGTGGGTTTTTAATGCAAGCAGAATTCCTTTTTTTCCCTAGCAGATTTATGCCATAGAAATCAAACTATTAATTTTAATATTTAAGTATGCAAAAAAAAAATAAGTCAATAGAGATTACATGTTCTACCAAAAATATATTATGATTAGACATTTGGAAATCTAGAACAAAACTCAATTGCCCAATAATTTCAGATCAATAATGTGAGAGTAAAAAATGTCATGATATAAATTTTTTATTTAGCTTTTATATATGGTTTTACAACTGTTTTGTGTTGCATTTAAGTTGTTATTTTATAAAAATGTAAAATATATAGATTTAATAAAACATTTTTTCTCTTTTTAAGAACAAAATATGGGACACAATAACAGTTTTAATTAGTACATTAATTAAAATCCCAAGATAAACCAGAAAAAAAAAATGAAGGCCTTTGAAAAAAATATTTTTCACCCCTCTCTTGTTTCAGGTATTTTTTAATCCTATAGAAATCTAAAAGAACTTAAAAATACTTTGATGCAACCCACATTTTGTAGGCCATACCTTCTGCACTTGGGTGGAGTTAAGATTTGGAGCCAAAGAACTCACAAGGGCCATAAATGAAACTGTCTCCCCAATTTCATTTCTCAGTTTCCCACCTGAGTTCTATTCTCCTTCCAAGCCTAATTTCTTTCTGCTCCCCGGACACACCAGGCCATTCTTGCATACTCTTTTCTCTAACTGGAATATTCTTTTTCTCCATTCCAGTTTAAGTCTAACTCGTATCATCTACCCAGATGCCACACACATGCTTCCGCCTCACATTTGTACTCTTTGCCAAATGAAATCTCCACTCTCCTTTTAGATTTAGTTTCAATGAAACCTTTCTCAAAGACTTCAAGCAGGACTTGTTTTTCCTGAGACTATGCTTTCTATTTAGTAATTAAGCTAAATATCATCATCAGTAGTCTGCTTCTCTTTCTTATCTGTTAGACTTGAACCTCTTAAGAATAAAGAGCTATGTCATTCATTAATGCCTTCCTGGGCCCAGCACATCACCTAGAACATAATGGATTTTCGGTCAGTTTTGAAGGACTGTGTGAATAAATCCAAGGCAAAGCAGAAAACAGGATAAATAGACCTAAAACCTGAATTAAAACATAAGCAACTAGATAATATAGAATATGGAAAGAAAGGATCTGTAGAAATGGATTGAAATGAAAACAAGAATAACCTAACAGAGATATTGCTGGATTTGTCAATTGTTATTGCTTAAAGGAGCTAGTATGTACAAATAAGAGTCAAAATGTCTATATTACTCATTGTGTATAGATCTTTATATACTGTCTATTGTTAAATGATGTTCTAAGGGCTTTTCATTTTTAAAAGCATTTTTTAAACTCTTTGAAATTAGTGGATGTTTCTCACCTAGTTCTACATTTCTATACTCCCTAAAATGTGACTGAACATATGAAAAACTCTTAATTCATAATTTTAAATTTAAAAGTGGTCCATTTTTCTAAGGAAGTCACTCTAAAATTTTAATGTCAGAGTAAGTGTTATCATTTGAACTACGTCCTCTCCCACCCTCCAATGTATGTGTTAAAGTTCTAACTCCCAGGATCTCACAATGTGACGTTATTTGGAATTAGAGTCTTTACAGAGAAAGTCAAGTTAAAATGAGGTTATTAGGATGGGCCCTAAACCAATATGATCAGTGTCTTTAAAAAAAGGGGCAATTTGAAAAATAGATATGAATAGAATGAAGACAATGTGAAGAGACAGGGATAAGGCAACCATCTATAACGTAAGGAGATTCAATAAACTGGCACCCTTATAAAAAGGAAAAATTTGGACACAGACTGAATAGATGGGAAGCTGATGTGAAAAGAAATAGGGAGAAGACAGCCATCAACAAGCCAAGGACAGGAGCCTGTAGCAGATTCTTCCCTCACATCCCTCAGAAGGAACCAATTGTGCCAACATCTTGATCTTGAACTTCCGTCCTCCAGAACTGAGAGACAATAGATTTCTGTTGTTTAAAACAGCCAGTCTGTGGTATTTTTTTATGGCAGCTCAGAAAACTAATACAACAAGCAATGACTTAAATATCAAAATAATATAGTATATTCCAATTTTTTTAATCTTGCCTTATTTTGGTAATGACCTCCCTATTTGATTTTCGTCATCCAGAGTGTATCTTTGTTTACACATGAAATGCCACATGAAGATATTTTCCTTGATTTTTTCTTCTCTTTTTTGTTTTCAACATGTGAGATTCAATTTGTTGAAACTGTTTCTTATTTAGAAATATGAACTGAATGACCCTGAAATAGCAATGTTTGCAACAGACTTTGTTGAAGATCCTTAAGGAAAAAGGCAATTGAAGAAATCAAATGGAAGTCAGACATTTGGAGTCCTCAGGGATATTTTCATGAATTGTGAAAGTCCAATTATTTCTTCCTCTTTGTAGACTTGTTTCTCTACTTAGAAAATGGTTGTTATTTTTTTCTTTAAATCATATCAATTACTAAATGTAATATAATGATAAGTATTTCAAAATTATGACATTATAAAACTCATTAACAGCTACTTCTCAGTTTAATTATAGAAGTTGGGGTAATAATGAAATAATTAAATAAGTTATATAATTGGATTTACTGTCTTGGTTGATGTATAAACTGTTGACAACTAACTTTCACATTTTCCCAAGACACTGTAAAGATATCATGGCAAAGATTTATTTATACAGTAACAAAATACAGAAAGTTGAAAATGGCTTTTATAAAGTAGTTATTTTTTGTAACATTATAAAGGTAATAAATAAGATATAAAAATGTATTTTTTCTTGAATTTTTAATAACCAATTGGTATTGCTCCTGAGAATATGTATTTCCATATTTCTAATCTAAAGTCTTTTCTGCAAAAATACAAAAATATACCATCACGTCAGATTATTGTCTCTTTAAAACATTTAAAATTTAATTGATTATTTTATTGAAGAATACAAATCTCATTGCAAAACACCTGTTTTGATTCTAGTTTTATGAGCTAGTTTTAGAGAGTTTGAGAAAAACAGATTCTTGGTCTTGAATAAACTTGATAAACCTTATTAATTTGACTCCTCATTTTAATATGAAGGCTGAGAATAGGCAGGGGTAATTCTCAAAATTAATCTGTGATATGGTGGTTATATTAATTTACTAGGGTTGCCATAAAAAGTACTACAGATGGTACTTAAACTACAGAAATTTACTTTCTTACAGTTTTGGAAGCTAGACATCCCAGATCAAGGTGTCAGCAGATATGGTTTCTTTTGAAGCCTCTCTTCTTGGCTTGCAGATGACCATATTGTCATGTTTCCTCACATAGATTTTCCCTGGTGTCTCTTTGTGTGTCCAGATTTCCTCTTCTTTTATTTTTATTTTTTATTTTTTTATTTATTTTAATGAGTTTCAAGTATATAGTACATTGGTTAGACATCTATATGGTTCGTAAATTGCTCCCTCTCTTCCCTGACCTTCCACCTGGCCAACGTATTAATGCTAACTGCATTCTCTATGCCATGCTCCTCATTCCCATGACCATCCATCAGCTACTAATTTGTACTTCTTTATCCTTTCACCCCATTCTCCCAGCCCCCCAAATCTCCCTACCCCTCTGTCTGTCACCAAATGTCCACTATATTTGTGAGTCTGTTTTTGATTAGTTTGTTCTTTTAATTCCTTAGATTCCGCATAAAAGTGAAATCATATAGTGTTTATCTTTCTCTGTCTGACTTAAATACCTTCTAGGCCAATCAAAGCAATATCTGTTTCCATCCCCTTCCTTGTCATATGTAGGGGTCTTATTTTCTTATCCTTTCAGCAACTCTATCTTTTGGTTAGAGCACTAAATTCTTTTTCATTTGAGGTACTTATTGATAGGAGGTACTTATTGATAGGAAAGTTGTTACCATTCTTTATTCCTGTTTTTGATACGTGTTTTTTCTTCTTAAAGAAGTCTCTCCAACATTTCCTGTAATACTGGCTTTGTGCTGATAAATTCCTTTAGCTTATTTTTGTCTGGAAAGGTCTTTATCTGTCCTTCAACTCTAAATGATAGCTTTGCTGGATAAATTATTTTTGATTATAGATCACAGGTCTTCATCCTGTCAAATATTTTGTGCCAAACCCTTCTGTCTTGCATAGTTTCTTTTGAGAAATCAGCTGCCAGTCTTATAGATAGATGTTCTCTTATAAGTAACTATCTGTTTTTCTCTTGCTGCTTTTAATATTCTTTCTTTTTATTTAACCTTTGGCATTTTAACTATGATGTGTCTTGGTGTGGGCCTCTTTGGATCCCTGATTTTTGGAATTCTCTGAGCTTTCTAGGGTTCTATCTCCATTTCCTTCACCAGGTTAGGGAAGTTTTCCATCATTATTTCTTCAAACGACTGTTCAACATCTTGATTTTCTTCAGTTACGCCTATTAGACACATATTTAGAACCTTAATAATGTCTCATATGTTTCTTAAATTATTTTTATAGTCTTGGCATCTTATCTCTTGCCATTCTAATTGAGAGTCTTTGGCTTTCCCATCCTATAGATAAGGCATTTGATCCTTTATTCACTTTGTTTATTTCTTTGTTTATTTCATTTAATATACTTCTCATCTCAAATAATGTGTTCTTCATTTCTTCATTATGCACTTCCCAAAAATTCACTGAGCATCTTTCTAACCAGTGTTTTGAACTCTGCATCTGTTAGATTACTTGACTCCATTATATCTAGATCTCTGTTCTGTTCTTTCATATGTTTCTGCTTCTTTGTCTTCCCATTTTGGCTGCCTTTCCATGTCTGTTTCTACCTACCAAGCAAAGCTCCTCAGTCTCCCGGTCTTATTAGTATGAATTTATGAAGTAGGTGTCCAGTGGCACAGTCCTGAGAGGGATTCAGCTACAGGCCAAATTTAGCCCAAGCCTCTACCCCTCCTGTTAAGATTCAGAAAACAACCCACAGATGCTGTGCTTATAGTTGCCTCAAAAGGCCACACCAGAAACCGAGGACAGCTGCCTCCAGTGTGAGTTTAGGCACTGCTCAGCAAGGAGCACCTGACTCCCTGAGATAAACCTGGATGTGGCTTGGGTGGGGCCGTGAATTGGGGGAGGTGGGGTTTCAGGGAATCATCTGGGTGGAACAAGCCGTGTTATCCAGTTTGATGACGTCAAGGCTATGTCTGCACTGTGCCCCACACTGATAGGGGGATGGGTTCAACAAGGAACAATGGATACCACCAGCACTTCTGTACAGAGTGAGAGTCTCGCTTGGACCCTCTCTTCGACAATGTTTCCCTGTAAGTCCCTGGTAACCCCTGAGTGTAGCCGAATCGGCCCTGGTTCTCAGAGCGAGCAGGTTTGTCACCACGAAAATCCACTTGTAGTTGGGGCCTTTTTAAGAGGCTTCTGCTGCTGCCAGGGCTGCTGCCTCCATCTCAATCAGCCGCCTGGGATCAGGCAGCCCCGCATCCTCACCCCGTCCTACCTTCTGCCATTGCAGGGTGCTTTCTTGGATTTCTCTCTAGTTGTATGGCTTGTTCATCTAGACCCCGGGCCATTTTTTCTTGCTGCTGCTCCTTGTTTCTGTCACAATTTTGATTTGTTCACCAGAGGGATTAACAGAGCCTCTATCATCTATGCCATTTTTCCCTCTCCAAATTTCCTTTTCTTATAAAAATATCAGTTGGTTTGGATGAAGACCCACACTAATGGCCTTGTTTTAACTTAATCATACTTTTAAAAGTCCTATCTCTAAATATAGTCACATTCTGAGGTCCTGGGAGTTAGGGCTTCAACATATAAATTTGAGAGGACACAATTCAGCCATACAGTAGTGGATTCTGGACCCTGAAAATTCTCCTTCTTTCAGGTAAAGTAATTTACTTCTCTAGAACTTTATGCAGCAATTAACCTGCACATTTAGGCAGAGGGAGCTTACAAACAGAAATAAATTTATTATTAGATAGTCACAGTCTTTAGAAAATTCTTCTTATATTATGTTTCACTGCAACTTTTTTTTATCATTAATGAAATTAGGAAATATTTATTTTCTTCTATGCATCTAACATTTCTTCTCTAAAAGTTTTCCCTAGTAGCTCCTTTATACTGAAACACTATTGCTAAAGAATTCAAATGGCTCTTTCTTACTATGATAGTTCTTATTAATGGGATTGTAAGCAACATAGACACAGTCTCTTACCCAACGGAGCACACAGTCTTCCTCAATAGAAAGGCATTATTCAAAGTACCACACAAATATATCATTAAAATATATTATAAATGCTATGAAGTAAGTGTGCAGAGTGATATGAGAACTCTATTAATAGTCATATTGCTGAAATTTAAATAATGACATTTAGAAATAATTATATAGAGAATCCATGGAAGAAAAGCGTTCTAGGCCAAAGAAAATAGAAACAGAAGATCAGAATGGCTTAGTTAATGAAATATTCAAAGAAATATTAGAAAATCAGCATGGCTGAAACACAGAGAGTAGTAGAAGATGAGAGATTGGAATAGTAGGCAGATCATATACACATGGCAATGTAATTAATATTATACACTTTGATATATTATTAGACCTATTGGAGGAGATGATGGTCTATAGGAATAAGCTTTTGTTTCTGTAAATGATCAGTGGTGAACAGATTCATAAAATATTTAGAATCATGAAATATTTAGAAGGTAAAATTGATTCGAATAACTAATTTGACGATTGAATTTATGGGATGAACCTAATGGAAATTTCAAAGGGGAATTTTAGAATTTCGATTTACAAAACTAGTGGTATTTGATTATATTCATTGAGCAACAGAAATCATGAAGAAGAACTGTTTTGAGGAAGAAGGTCTTGCATGAGAGAGACTTTAAACATGTTAAATTAGAGATGTCTATTAGATATTTAAGTATGGGGCTCAAATAGGTAGGTAGATATATAAATCCCTGAAGGCATAAATTTGAAAAACATTCTCTTTTTTCTAAAATATATAATTAAGAATATATATTATATAAAGATATAGATATATAATATATCTATATAAAGGAATGCACTGTAATCGGCCAATGTATATGTTTTTGGCACCTAACTTTCACATTTCCCTGAGATACTGTCCATTTCAGGAAGACAAAATAGCTTGTGCAAACACATGGAAATGAAAAAGCATGATGTTTTTGGTAAGGGTAAGGTCAGTAAAGTGTGAAATTAAGACTGAGAGCAGTGGAAAATGAAGTTGGTAACCTGCAATGAGGCCGTGTTTTGAAAATCTTTTCCATGTGATTTGATAAGTACTCAATACCTGACAACAAGTTTAATTTCTTAAAGTAGCTGAAGATTCAAAATTATGAACATGGTTGATTCTGCAAAGTTAAGCATATAGAGTTTGGTGTCGTCACAATGTTTTCCCGACAATAATCATCCTCTTCCCCACCCTCCATTCCCACACCAACTTCTTTACTCTCAGAACCATGGTGTGATTCAGATATCCTGTGGAACATGCTCATGAAAGGTGAGCATAGCCAAAGGGAAATCATGTTTACTATGAGCTAATCATTGTAATAACGTACCTTGTTACTAATTATTAAAGTGATCCAGATTTTTAAAATGAAATGCAAGAGAAAACATGTCGGTGAATTTTTTGGGTAAGCAAATTTTTTTTTAACCCTGATATTAAGGCAGTCAGATGCACAGGACAGCACTGGCATTTTCTTTCTGTTTTGGGATGTTATTGAATGAAGCCATGACTTTAGAGCAGCTACAACCCTCTTGTGACCATGACAAAATAGTCACTGGCAAACTGAGTGGCAGAACAGAAAAAGGGAAACTGCTTAGGTCCATGATGACATCACTGAACCTTTGAACAATCCTGGAACATATGTTTTCTAATTTATGGCATGAGGTATTAGAAAGGAACTGATATTTAGTGATTAAGAGTGTTGGCTCTGAAGCCATCTTATTTGAATTTGAACGTGACTCTGACATTTACTAGCTGTAAATTTTAGGTAAGTTACTCAATCACTCTGTGCCCTTGAGAGAAAATAATTAGCACAACACATCTGTTTAATTCAGTCCTTATCATCTCTGTTACCACTGTGAAGATACTTAGTCAAACAATGAAACTAAACTACTGGAATAGTCTCATAATTACATGATAATTATGGTTTTTTATATACGCAGAGCTGTGGAACAAGATGAATCAGGTTGTTAGCATGTTTAAAGTGGAATATGAACGGGCATTACATGCACCTACTGCCTGATTTGGGGATTTACACCACCACTGGTCTTTGACTCCCAGATTGAAATGGACTCTCCTGGACAAAGACATCTATCTCACACATTTCGCTGCAGTTTGCAGCTAGGGAGAAAGGTGTGTTCATGCAGTTGCCACAGAGGAATATAGGAAAGCTCCCTTCTGACTTCTCTAGCCTCAGCCTATGTGTATGCACATCTTCGCCTTGTCTTTTCTGCACTGTATTCTTTTCTGTAATAAATCTTAGCTTAGCCATGAGTATAATTTTATGGAGAGCCATGCGATTTCTTCCAGTCAATTGCTGAGCTAGTGGACAGTTGCAGGACTGCAAATACAGTTCTTCATTTGCATTTATGTAAAATAAAGCTAATTTTAGTGCCTACCTCAGAGGTTTAGTTTGAGAATTAAAATAATTAATAAAGTTAAGATACTTGTTAAACGATTGCATTACAAATATAAAATAAATATGAGTTATTTATGACTACTTTAAAATAATTTTTAAAGTGAATTTTAATGGCTATTTCTTTACAGAAATAGGAAACGCCCTACTATTTAAGACTTTTTTAAAAAAAATTAATAAAATTTGAGCTTTCTAGATGATTGGCCTGAAAAAAAAAAGTGTTTAAGAAAGAGCTCCATTGATGAGTGATGAACACAAAAGGGATACAGCTTCAAAGTGTATTTATAACTACTGAATTTATGTCAGAACTAATTTTCTTTTAGTTTAGTTTCATTACTGGCTGACAATATATAAATGATTTCACTATATGCTGCCTACCTATGAAAATATATTACTGCATTAACATTGATAAATTCTGGGTTTTGCCTTATAGCAGGTAGACTATAAGAGTGTATTTTTAACCATTTAATTAAAGAAGAGCAAAAAAGTGATATTCTACTCTAATGAAATGAGCAGGTTTATCTTATACCATAACTAAAAATGTATGTGTTGTAGTGCTGACAAGAGCTAACTCAATGAAATGAAAACACCATCTGTGCAGAGAAGACATATACCCGTTTGTATGATTTTCTTCTCAACAGCCCCTTTTTCACAGTGTAAGTGGATTTTATATTGATATAAAATGTGAGTTTATTGCTACAGAAGTCCGTAACGTGGGAAATGGACACACCAAAAAACCTAAGATTGATTATCCTTGTAAAAAGCAGAAACACAGCATGTACCAATAAACTTGTTGAAAAGCACAGAAGGGGAGAACACATGTTTACATTCAACAGAGGTTCAATTTTTAGATTATATGTTCTGGGGATCATACTGAAACATTATTCATATTAGAAAACTTAAAATGACATAATCTAATAACTAAAGGTAAAAACGTTTGACTTTAAATTCTCTTATAAAACATGTGCTATCATCCTAAATTAATGCAATGGAGATTTATAATACAGTAATAGTAAACAGCATCGCACGTTGTTTTATAGTGTATTTTCACATTCTATACTTCATTCCATGGAGGTTTTAAATATTAATATTGAGTGAAATTTTACTACCTACTAGGCACTACTCATTGTACTGTGTGTTCTTCATGACGATCACAATAATGATAATAAAATAACAAAAACAAGCAGCACATACTCAGACCAGGCACTGAGAGGCATTTAAACACCTTTAGTTTATGAGTATATCATTTAATGCTACCATGATCGTGGAGATTAGAGAGAGCCAGTGTTACCAAGCCTTGTGGGGTCCTTTATCTAAACTTTATGTTCTGCTAACTCCTACCTCCTCTTTGTTGCTCCCAGGCTTTAGGAGGGCTATCGTTCCCTAGGAAGGAATTATTATATCTAGGTTCATGCAGGGGTCTCATTTGCCCTTTCAGTCCTCCAACACCCTATTACCCAGTTTCCTATGTAAAGTCCCCTCCATTGAATTCCTAATGCAGTTTCTACTTCCCTGCCTGGTCTATGACTGTTGCAGTCACACGTAAATGAAATCATATATTTCTTTTTAAAGTTCAATTCAATTCCATTTAAAAAAAAATATTTATTTAGGGCATAAACTGTCAGGCACTATTATAAAGGTAGACAACAGTCCCCACATTAGATGAGCTGAAAACAGGCTCTCCTGAGCAGCCCACTCTGTCTGTCTGTGTTTCTGCTTAAATTTCAAGCCACATCCCTGAATCATCAATACCTATTATAATCCTTTACACCATTCTGAGAGTCTGAAGCATAGCTGCTAATTATTGCCACCCAATGAAAATATTTAAATACTGTTTCTTCTGACCTCATAATTTCATTTTATTCTTTGCTTTTTGAAAATATACATATATGTGCTTTTTACTTCAACTCCTTTAGGAAAGATATTAATTCTATTTTAACTGAGAGGCTACCTATCCAGAAAAAAAAGTAATAAAGATAAGTATAAGGGAAGATTTAACAGTCTTTAACCAGGTATAATTAAGGTAAACATATATGTAGATTTAAGCAATAATTTTGAACTACTGTCCTAACAGCATTTGTTAAGATTTTATTATCTTTACTAATATTTTTTAAATAAATTTTTCTCTTCTGCCATCGTCCATTAGTTAGTGAAGCTATACACAATAAAAGAATTCTTACTTTCACATGTGTTCAAATCCGAAAGATGGCCAGCAAATAGGTATCTCTTTTTTCTGAATCTCTTCAAGCACAGTTACTGATAATTACTTTTCAAATTCAGCATGCAGAATACTTGCTGAAAAATGAATCATCTCATATACAAATGGCTAGAGACAGCTGTTTCCAACATTAGGTGGTGACGGGAGGGCTTCTTGTCTGGTCGTTGAGAGTAGCAGCCATTTATAACATGTCATGGCTGGCCAACTAAAGCTTCTATGCAAACCAGTTGGCACTGTCAATAGAAAACATGGTAAATTATATGTTAAATATATGTGAAGTAATTGCAGTAAATAGAGAGTTGTCTGAATGTTCTTTCTATAATGATTTCCTAGTTTTATGTAGAGTAAATCTACTGTTTATTTATGTTATTATTTGAAAACACTTCTATTTTGCAATGATATCTTTTTATAGCAATTAACAAGAAAGTTATATTTAATGTAGATTTAAATACCAAATTGTAATATTCAAAAAGCTTGATGATGGACATATAACTTGCACTTATTGATATTTTGACATTTACCATTCTATATGGGCATACATGATATTTATTCATGAAAACTAGATGTCATAAATCTTCCTAAAAAAACATCACCATCTACTTTATAAGTTTGTAGTCATTTTAAGAAGACAGTTTAACACATGCAGTTGCAGAAAGTTCAATTACATATCATTATGTGAAGCATTATTTTTCATTTAGATCAAATGGCTGTTCTAAATCAATTTCACTGCTTTCTGATTCCACATTTTCTTGTATATGTAGAAAAACTATAAAAGTTTTGGCTCCATTAGCTAAGAACTTCATATACAATTGAATGATGTATTAGATTTTGAAAAGGAAATAATTTCTTTGAATAATTTTTAGACTACAGGATAGAAAAATCCCTGAAGTCTAAGTGGGATGCAAAAAGGGGTAGGAAAACACAAAAATAAACTAGATTGATATTCCAAGATATATCTCTTCACACTGAAAAGAACCTTTAGTTTCTCCACCTCACTTCCCTTCCAATATCATGCCATCTTATTTACTGCTAAATTCTCTCTGTATATTCTCTATTTCAACACTCATCACTTATGACTTTTATTATGTTAGGTATGTGCTATTATAATATTATCTAAATATTCATTGACTATAAATAAAATGGATAGAATGGCAAATAAATATGAAGTCAATGCTTAGTACTGTGCCTGACCCATAATGGGTGTTAAATAAATGTCTGGTGAATCAATAAAGGAAAAAGATAATGTTGGAGAAATTAGACATAAGAAGGATAAGCAATAACAAAATAATACCTTTAGCAAACACAGTTACAGAATCATTGACTTTAAAGCTAAAAAAGATTGTAAATCAATGGAGAAAAAATTTGATATATACAAATTTTGTGTACATGCACCATTTTAGAATCACAATAGTTATCAACAATGGTTTTTATGAAACAGTTTTAAAATAATAACCCATTTCCATATTATAAAACTTCACTGACAATTTAAATAGTTATTAGCTCCCTATAGCATCCATTTTCACATAGCTATAGATATAGTTTACATGCATATTATTAAATTGCTCATTTCCCTCTGTCTATTGAGAATGCTGTTGCTGGTTTCTTGACACAACTCTTAAAGTTTTAGTAATCTTGTACCAAATACTAAATCTCACCTCTTACCTTACTACATGTGGCTTTTATGTTTTATGAGCATGCATTATGTTTATTTTCATTGTTGAAACTGTTATCAATAATTAAATAAATTACCTCTATCAATGTAACTCTTTTGATAGAGGTAATTTATTTAAGTGAAGATACACATTCTTGCTCTCCATAATCTTTCGCCATAAATTGTGATTTCTTAGCTTACCTTTATGTCTTTGGATCTTACAGTAATATAAAATCACAACTACAGTATCTACTGTAGAATTAATAGGGAGTTGACAATATTTATGATCTCAGAGAGAGGAATATCTATTAACTGCTCTAAAATGATCCAAGGGTAACCATTTCCATAAAGCTTTAAAATTTTTCCTGACCCCCTAAAGTAATATAACTTTCTAAACTCTTGTGTCTTCATTTTTCTTTCTGTCTTAAATAAAACTTACTTGGGTATTCTCTTTATTTTTTTATTTTATTTTTATGACTGCTTATTCAATAATTTTATTTTTATGACTGCTTATTCAATAATTTTAACTAAGTATAGGATGTATATAAGAAGTCCCTTTATTTTTAATTCAGTTTCAGTCTAGGACTGAAACAAGGTTCATATATTATTCTCCTCTCACAACATCTATTAAAACAACTTTTACACATTAGCTATTAATAATCTTTTCTTTTTATTAAGATTATTGGGGTAACATTGGTTAATACAATTATATAATTTTTAGGTATACATTATAATTTGACATCTGACTATTCTATTTTGTGTTTACCACCCAAAGTCCAGTTTCCTTCTGATAATCTTTCTTGAATTAATAAATCTACATTTAAGAAAGGCATCAGTGTGACAATATCTATAACACAACCATTTTATCCTGTTATATATTTTTATGGGGATATTTATTATTTTCTTATCAGATATGTACTCAGTGCCTACCATGTGCAAGTTCTGTAGCATTGTGGTAAAAACAATAAAGAATAACACGAACATTTACAGCACCACGATACTGTGAATTCTTCCTGAATCAGGGGTTGCAGTTCTGTGCTATCTTTTAAAGATTATCATTGAAGTAAGAGATTCTTTTTTCATGGTGATGAGACAAATTCGTTTTCATCTTTCCTGTGTTCTGGTTGTGTGAAGCCTTTGTGTAGCTTTTGTGGTGTACACCTGAAATTTGTGTTGCCCAACACTAATTCCAAGCTCCTTCTCTCATTTTTTTTTCCCTACTTTGAAACAAGAAGTTAAATGCATAATTCTTCAACTTCTCTCTACAGTTAAGGTTTGACATATGACACAATTTTAGCAAAGGGATATAAACAGATGCCTTCTGTAATAAGTTCTAGGGAAAGTTATCTTTCCCAGAAAAAAAAAGTAAAGATATAGCTGAGGTTATCATGTTGACTATCTATTTTTATTGCCTTAACATGGGATATGATGATTGGAATGACAAGAACATCTGGAGACAGTAAGGGTCACAGTCTTCAGATGAAATCAAAAGTTTTAAGAGCTTCGGTTTCTAATGGCATCACAACTGATCCAACATCAGCAATTGCCTCTTTCTGACTTCTTGTAAGTGAAGAAAATAAAATCCAATTTAGTTAAGTCATAAAAGTTAAGTTTTCTTTTACTTTCAGCTGAGCACATTCCTGACTGATTCATGGTACAACTGTGGATAAGTCTTGTTATTTATTTGTTCTTTTAAACCATTTCACACAGTGTTACATAACTGAGAAGGAATCACTATACAAATTTGTTAGAAAAAAAATAATTTTATATTCTAATATCTTTTACAATTTATAGAGGAAAATCGTCTTTTGTAGTTTAGATTTATTAGAAATAATTTGGTTCAGAAATATATCAATTATAGGCAGCATCTATCCCATAAATAAACTAAAACACTCTAATTTGATATATTTAATGGAGAGCAGATTTTCTTTTCTCCTTCAGAAGTATAACATTTATTGAAAAACAATAGGAGGTACAGATACAATGTGACTGAGGATATTTTTCTCTTCCCTGTAAACCAAGATATGTGAAACTAGGAGCCAATTTTTTTTCTATGCTCAGAAACTGAGGCAGGATAACTAGAGAGAGCTGAGTATTTTCAAGTAGAATGAAAATGCTATGCCATCAAAAAAAATCCCAAATAAAATCTTAGCAAAAGATAGTGTGCAAGAAGCCTAGAGATTTTCAATACTTACACAGAATTTTAAGGAAATACCATGTTAAAATTTGTTTTTAATTGGAAAAAAGAAAAATATGGAGAAAGAATACATTGTTATTAAAGAATGAAAATAGTGTAAAAATACTAGGCTTTATTGTTATTTGTATTAATTTAAAGCAAAATTATATTTAATAATCTTTAAAAATATGCTAATGTTAATAATTTTTAATGCAGCAAGACTCTGATTATGTAGTGACTAGAGATTGGACAATTAACTTAAAAATTACGTCCCAGTAGTGACTAATAAATACCCATACCTTAAACATTTTTTAAAAAAACAATATTAAAATATAAGTATTCCTATCTGATATAAACATAGATATCAATTTTCAAAATTAAAAATATATTTTATGATTTTTACCCATAATTATTGGATAGTAATAATAGCAAGTTATTATTCTTACAAATTATTCAACTCAATTTTTATTAAAATAAGAACTCTTTATTCTATTGATATTTATAGTTAATATGTTTTTTAAAGTACATGATTGCAGTAATAAGTATAATTCGCACAAACAGTTGGCATGGAAAAGATAACATTCTTTCTAAGTATGTAATTCAAGTTGCAGTAGTATTGAGTACGTGGACATATAAGTAAGGTTGTCATATAAATCATTGCCCAAATCAGACAATTATGAGAGTGAAAGGAGGGGGTATTAAGTAGATGGGGCCCTGGGAGGCAGGTATAAACTACGATAGTCCCAGGCAAACCTGGATGTATGTTCACCCTATTAACTCTGAATATTCAGTGTGGCGAGCATCTATTAATCTATTACAGGAAAATGGGGTTGTAAGATCTGTTATGGGAATTAGAAGATACAGATAAAATGCAGTTTATTATTGAATGTTGTTATTCACTTT
>NW_011888814.1:1565158-1567713 GCF_000151845.1 Pteropus vampyrus
GTTTTTACTTATTCTGTGACAGATAATTCACAGGAATAATTTTCTTTACAATTAAATTCCAGTTCTAAAAGAAGAGAGCTCTCTATTTTAATTATTTAATTTTTTCTGTATTTTTTCTCTAACATTTACATTAGAATGTCCAAGACACATTTCATGTTTCTTAGTTTTACTTTGTCTAGTAATGACTTCCGGGTTCCTTTTTGTAGAAATATCCCTAATGGAAAACTAATAAATATTTCTAATAGAACTAATGAAGCTAGAATAAAACTGATTATGAGTAAGTCCATAAAGAATTATTTACCCAAACTTTTTATTTTAAAAAATCAAATGTATAACCTTCACCTAGATTCATGAATTATATATTTTCTCTCTCTCTCACTCTCTCCCTTCCATTTTCTTCCCACCTCTTCTTTGTCTTTCTGCCTCCTGCCCACCCCTTCTCCCTCCCACAGTCATACACATACACACACACACACACACACACACACACACACACACACACTCACACATACACTGAAATACATAAAAGCTAGATGTAGACATCATGACACATCACCTCTAAATACTTAGTGTGTATCCCTAAAGATAAAAGACAGTTACCTTCACTACCATAATATAGTTATATCATCTCTGGAAACTTAACCATATCACTTTTACTACTTAATATATAGCACAGATTCAAATTTCTGAAAATTAATTCAGAATACAAACAAGGATCATTCTTTGCATTTATTTGCCATGACTCTTCAGTCTTCTTTATTCCAGACAGTCCCCTCTTTTTATTTTCTATTTTTATATTTCATGGCATTAATGTATTTAAAGAATCAAAGCTATTGCTTTACAGAGTGAATCTAAAATCTAAATTAAGGTATATATGATTGTTTCTTTATGATTATATTCAGGCTAATCGATTTTGGCAGAGATTCTACTTAAGTTGAACTGTGTGCTATATCAGAAAAATATATTATTTTTTCCATAGTGAGAACCCTAATTCCAAAAGACATCAATTTATTAACTTACTTGCTTATTTATAAATTACTGGAAAAATAGTTTTGTTATTATTGATCAAATTTCACTATCAACAAGTAAGCTAGTAACTAATTTCAAGATTATCTTACAGATTTTCTTGTCCTTAGAAAACATCTGGCAAAGAATCTCTAAAGTACCATGTTGCAAGATACTGGGAATAATTTTTTTCCTTCTTCCACATGGTTATCAATTTTATATAAAGCTATATTTATTGTTTTGCATTTCTATTAAATTTTAGTTTTTTTTATTCTATGTATTTAATTTTCCTTTTTAAATATAAAAAGCTTTAATGTAACTCAGAAGACAAAATAATATAATAAGACATTCTCAAAGAAATTTCAAACCTTTTACTGTCCATTCCCTATTCTCACCTACCCATTTGTTGATAACTAAATTTATTCCTGGTTTATAACTTCTTTGTTTCTTTTCTCTTTCTTTTTGTGTGTGAAATACCTTCTTTTCATTACATATAAATTATATACACAATCTTGTAAAAATAATATTGGTAATATGTCTATAGCATCAGATACTATAGGGGTGATTGGAAAGAAATTATTTTTCAAAAGCCATATAGATATATCTTTGGAAACATGGTGGAGTGAGAGACGTCCCCAGATCTCTCCCCTCGAAACAACAATAAGCTAAACATCTAAAACTCAACAAAAAACACCCAAACTGCACACCAGCAGTTTGAGCATGGGATCTGCACATAAGAGCTACCACAAGTCAGAACCCTGGGTGTCAGGCATTGTATTGGGAGAAATAAAGAAGCTGCCATTCACAGCCACCAGAGTTCCCTGCTGGAGGGAGGGGGGAGGGGAGAAGGAGCAGCGAGTTTCCTGAACAGCCCTGCTTAGGAAAGTTGTGAGTTCTATGCAGCCAGCAGCAGCACCCAGTCATCAGGGCAGAAGGCAGAGAAATAGGAACAGCAGAGAAACAATAGTTGATTTTTACTAAAAGCAATTGCAAAACCAAGGCTAAGATGCAGCCTCCAACCCCCAATCCAGAGGGCCCCTCTCCCCATACCTTCCGAGACAGAACACTGCAGACCACCACGAGAATTTGAGCAAATGCTACCAAAACTGTTGCCAATACTGACAGGTACTGAAACTGAGAGTAGCAAGTGTGATTAAATATCTATCAGAAAATAAAAGGGCATTTTTAAAGCTTTATATAAAGCAGGCATCGAAGAGGCTTAGATGCCACCTACTGGAAAATAAAAGAAAAGCACCTTCTTTGCAACGGGCTAAAGAGAAATCTTTATATAATAAATCTTCTTTCTGGAAAAAAAGCAGAATACATTTCCATTAATACCCAGATGGAGAAATAGTCCATTAAACACCATGAACAACCAAGGTGACAAGGCAGCTCAGAAAGAAAGAGAAAAATCTCCAGAAAATAAGCTTACAGACATAGAAATATGCAACTTAAATGACAAAGAATTCGGGATGGTGCTTCTGAAAAAATCTCACTGAGTTCCAAAACGAGTCATATCAACACTTTCAGAAATTGAAAAACAAATAGAG
>NW_011888814.1:1567763-1624819 GCF_000151845.1 Pteropus vampyrus
GAAACAACAATAAGCTAAACATCTAAAACTCAACAAAAAACACCCAAACTGCACACCAGCAGTTTGAGCATGGGATCTGCACATAAGAGCTACCACAAGTCAGAACCCTGGGTGTCAGGCATTGTATTGGGAGAAATAAAGAAGCTGCCATTCACAGCCACCAGAGTTCCCTGCTGGAGGGAGGGGGGAGGGGAGAAGGAGCAGCGAGTTTCCTGAACAGCCCTGCTTAGGAAAGTTGTGAGTTCTATGCAGCCAGCAGCAGCACCCAGTCATCAGGGCAGAAGGCAGAGAAATAGGGACAGCAGAGAAACAATAGTTGATTTTTACTAAAAGCAACTGCAAAACCAAGGCTAAGATGCAGCCTCCAACCCCCAATCCAGAGGGCCCCTCTCCCCATACCTTCCGAGACAGAACACTGCAGACCACCACGAGAATTTGAGCAAATGCTACCAAAACTGTTGCCAATACTGACAGGTACTGAAACTGAGAGTAGCAAGTGTGATTAAATATCTATCAGAAAATAAAAGGGCATTTTTAAAGCTTTATATAAAGCAGGTATCGAAGAGGCTTAGATGCCACCTACTGGAAAATAAAAGAAAAGCACCTTCTTTGCAACGGGCTAAAGAGAAATCTTTATATAATAAATCTTCTTTCTGGAAAAAAAGCAGAATACATTTCCATTAATACCCAGATGGAGAAATAGTCCATTAAACACCATGAACAACCAAGGTGACAAGGCAGCTCAGAAAGAAAGAGAAAAATCTCCAGAAAATAAGCTTACAGACATAGAAATATGCAACTTAAATGACAAAGAATTCGGGATGGTGCTTCTGAAAAAATCTCACTGAGTTCCAAAACGAGTCATATCAACACTTTCAGAAATTGAAAAACAAATAGAGGATCAGAGCCAGGAGATTGAAATCATCAAAAAAGAACAGAATAGATCTTTTGGAGACAAAAAATAAAAATAAAACACACACACACACACTGCAAGAGTTGAAAAATAAAATAGTAAGCTTGGGAAATAGAGTCGACCAAATGGAGGAAAGGATCAGTGATATCGAAGACAGAAATCTAGAAATAAATCAGAAAGAAGAAGAGAGAAACCGAAGAATGAAAAATAATAAAAGAGAAATTCAAAAATTAGCTGGTACCATCAGGAGAGGAAAAACATAAGAATAATGGGCATTATCGAAGGTGACAAAAAGGAATAGGGACAAGAAAGCATTTTTAGGGAAATAGTTGATGAGAACTTCCCAAATCTAAGGAATGAGTTGGAGCTTGGAATTCAAGAAATCAACAGAACACCCAATTATCTCAACTCAAAAAGCCTTCACCAAGGCACATTATATTAAAATTATAATGACAAAAATCAATGACAAAGACAGAATTCTCAAGGCAGTCAGGGAGACAAAACGGTAACTTATAAAAGTAAACACGTTACATTATCCTCGGACTTCTCAGTGCAAACCTTACAAGCCAGAAAGAAAAGAAATCAAACATTTAAACTATTAAGTGAAAGGAACTACCAGCCTAGAATAATGTATCCAGCTAAGCTCTCCTTTAGATATGAAGGAGAAATTAAGAGTTTTCCAGATATACAAAAATTGAGAGAATTCTCCACTACGAGGCCTTATCTACAGGAAATACTGAAAGGGGTCAGTTCACCTAAAACAAAATGACAAAAAACAAATAAACAAAAAAACATAATTAGGAGTAAAGTGACTATCAGGCAAATAGAAGCAGAGGCGTGGAACCCTTACTAAGAACAGGGCATTGTAAGCTTAAATAATAAGAAGAGAATTGTTATAACAAGATAGTAATGAACATTCAGCATACATAGGGACAAATTAAGATAACAGTAACTGAAAAGAGGGGGATTCAAAGATCCAAATTCACAAACGGGAATGGAGCTAAGGCACACACAGAAGAAAATGGACGACTGTATATGTGTGTGTATATATATATATACACATATATATATATACACACATATGGACGACTGTATATATATATATATATATTTCAATTACTACTTAAATATATATATACAGTCGTCCATTTTCTTCTGTGCGTGCCTTAGCTCCATATATATATATATGTATATCTATCTATCTATCTATCTATCTATAACTATCCTTTACATATTCATAATGGCAACCAAATGCCAAAGATTCAGAACTGAAGTATATAATGTAAAACAAGAAAGACCAGAAAGAAAATCCACAAAAGCCAATTGAAATAAAGGAAATAGAAACATAAGGCAAGGAAGCAATGGAAATGCCGAGCTACCAGAAAGCAAAAGATAAAATGGCTATAAGAAGATCTCATATTTCAATTACTACTGAAATGTAAATGGATTGAACTCACCAATAAAAAGGCACAGCGTTGCAGATTGGATCAAAAAACAAAACCCAACCATATGCTGCCTCCAGGAGACACATCTCAGCTCCAAAGACAAAGATAGACTCAAAGTGAAAGGGTAGAAAAGGATATTTCAAGCAAATGGCACTCAGAGAAAAGTGGGAGTACCAGTACTAATATCAGATGAAATAGACTTCAAAATAAAAAAGGTAAAAAAAGATACTGAGGGACATTTCATAATGATAAAGGTAACTATGCACCAAGAAGACATAACACTTATTAATACCTATGCTCCCAATCAGGGAGCCCCAAAATATATAAAGCAATTACTAACAGAAGTAAAGGGAGAAACAGACCAAAACATAATTGTGGTAGGGAACCTAAATACCCCACTGTCAGATATGGACAGATCATCCAAACAGAAAATCAATAAGAAAATAACATCCTTAAATGACACATTAGACCAACTAGACATAATTGACATTTACAGACCCTTCCATTTCAAAACAGCTGCGAATACATTCTTCTTTAGTGCACATGGAACATTCTCAAGAAATGACCACATACTGGGACACAGAGATAGCCTCTACAAATATAAGAGGATTGAAATTAGACCAACCATATTTTCTGATCATAATGCTTTGAAACTAGAGGTCAACTGCAGAAAGAAATCAGAAACACCACAAATACATGGAGATTAAACAACATCCTACTGAAAAATAACGGGGTCAGAGAAGAAATAAAAAGAGAGATCAAGAAATACATAGAAACAAATGATGATGATAGTACAACATATCAAAACTTTTGGGACATGGCAAAAGTGATCAGAATAGGAAAGTGTATATCATTACAGGCCTACCTCCAAAAACAAGAATGAGCCCAAATAAACAACCTAACACTTCATCTTAAAAAACTAGAAAAGGAAGAACAAATGAAGCCTAAAGAAGGAAAGAAATCAACAGACTTAGAGCAGAAATAAATGAAATTGAAAACAAACAAACAAACAAACAAAATGATAGAAAAAATAAATGCAACAAAGAGCTGGTTCTTTGAAAAGGTTAATAAAATTGACAAACCCCTGGCTAGACTCACTACAGAAAAAAGAGAAAGGACACAAATAAACGAAATCAGGGATGAAAGAGGGGAAATTACAACTGATATCATAGAAATACAAAGAATCATACAAGAATACTGTGAAAAAATAAATAACACCAAATTTAATAACCTAAAAGAAATGGACCAGTACTTAGAAAAATACAACCTTCCTAGACCGAATCAAGAACTGGAAAATCTAAATAGACCAATCAGCATTATGGAAATTGAAAATATCAGCAAAAATCTACCAAAAAGTAAAAGTCCAGGACCAGGTGGCTTCACCATTGAATTTTGCCAGTCAAAGAAGATTAAAACCTATTCTCCTCAAACTCTTCCAAAAAATTGAAGAGGATACAATACTTCCCAACTTATTTTATGAGGCCAATATTACCTTGATACCAAAACCTGGTAAGGGTAACACAAAAAAAGAAAACTACAGACTAATATCTCTCATGAAGACAGGTGCAAAAATCCTAAATAAGATACTAGCAAACCAAATACAGTAACATATTAAAAAGATTATACACCACGATCAAGTGGATTTCATCCCAAAGTCACAGGGATGGTTCAACATATGCAAATTGATTAGTGCCTCCAGCCCAACTTCAAATTATACTACAAAGCGACAGTAATCAAAATGGCATGGTATTGGCAGCAAAACAGACACACAGACCAGTGGAACAGAATTTAGAGTCCAGAAGTAAACTCATATTTATATGGGCAAATAATTTTCAACAGAAAAAGCCAAAACATACAGTGGAGAAAGGAAAGCCTCTTCAATAAATGGTGCTGGGAAAATTGGAAGACCACCTGCAAAAGAATGAAACTAGACTGTTGTCTGTCACCACATGCCAAAATTAACTCAGAATGGTTTAAAGACCTGAATATAAGACCTGAAATAATATAATGCATAGAAGGAACTAAACTCAAGGATCTTGGACTTAAAGACGATTTTATGAATTTGACCTGAAACCAAGGGAAGTAAAAGCTAAAATAAATGAACAACACTACATCAAACTAAAAAGCTTCTGTTCAGCAAAAGAAATTGTCAACAAGGCAAAGAGAGAACCATCCAAAAGGGAAACTATATTTGCAAGCAACACCTCTGATAAGGGCCTAATATCCAAAATATACAAAGAACTCATACAACTCAATAACCACACATACACAAAAAAACAAATGATCCAATCAAAAAATGGGCAGAGAACCTGAACAGATACTTCCCCTAGAGGACATATCAATGGCAAACAAAAGATGCTCAACATCAATAGCTATTAGAGAAATGCAAATCAAAACCACAATGAGATATCATCTCACACCTGTTAGCATAGCTATAATCAACAGAACAAGTAATAACAAATGTTGGAGAAGATGCAAAAAAAAGGAAACCTCGTACACTGCTGGTGGGACTGTAAATAGGTACAGCCACTATGGAAAACAGTATAGAGTTTCCTCAAAAAAACTAAGAATTGATCTACCATATGACCCAGCAATCTCTCTACTGGGTATTTACCCCAAAGACTTGATAACCCATATCCGAAAAGATATTTGCACATTGATATTCATAGCAACATTATTTACGGTGGCCAAGACATGGAAGGAACCAATGTGTCCTACGATAGATGATTGGCTAAAGAAGCTGTGGTACATATACACAGTGGGATATTACTTAGCCATAAGAAGAGATGAAATACTGCCATTTGCGATAACCTGGATGGACCTCAAGATAATCATGCTAAGCGAAATAAGCCAGACAGAAAAATTGAAAATCACATGATATCACTTATATGTGTTTGTCTCTGTTTGTTTGTCCTTTGTTAAACCTAAAAGCAACAAATGAGCAGGACAAACAGAGACTCGTGGACATGGACTATAGACTATTGGTTACCAGAGGACTATAGACTAGTGTTTACTAGTGTGGTGGGGGAATACGGGGGAAGTAAACAAGGTAAAGGGGGTCAAATATATGGGAGTAGGGAGAGGGAGAAGTGAGTAAAGGAGATCAAATATATGGTAGCTGAAGGAAACTGGACTTTGGGTGGTAAACACATAATAGAATATACAGATGTCAAATGATAATGTACACCTGAAAATTATATAATTGTATTAACCAATGTTACCCCAATAATCTTAATTAAAAAATAAATAAAAGCCACATATACTGACTGTTAAAAAAACATTTAAAAAATTCAAACAAGGTGTTGTATGAATTCGTGATATTGATCTTTTTCATCTTTCATAAATCACTCAACGCAGGCCTGATGATAAAAAAGTATGCCAAGGAAAATGTAGCATTCTAGTTCTTATCTAAAGAAGTTAGCAGCAAAATAACTTTTAACTGACATTGCCAGATACCTTAATTGATGCAAGTGTTTTTAATTTTCTATTTGGGATTTAGTTATATGGACATTTGCATGATCCATTTTTATTTTACCCATTCATATTCAAGAGATTTTCATGTGTTAAATTAAGACTAATATTTCTGATTTTTTTGTCATTTAATCTTTACAACAATCTCATGTTTTTCCTACTTTATATTAAGGAAAGTAAGTTTCATCCTACCTTATTACTGGTAGAGATAAGTTTGGGACCTAGGGTTTTGTTTTTGTTATTGTTTTCAATCAGTGAATACTGCTTTATTTTGCATCTATAGTAAACTGTAAGAAATGATTAACATTTAAGAGGATTTGAAGTCAGCTGATCTTTAAAATTAAAAACTTGAACTACGAGTTGTGGGAATTGTTGTACTCAGCAATTGAAAAATTACTGAGTACAAGATATGTAACACAATGCAATCTCAGAAAGGGGGAACTTGAAACAGTACTGTAAACTCGGTTTGTTTTTCTTTTACTTAACTCTTCCAATAAACTAGTAAAATGAAATTCAAAGGGGTAATCTCAAGAAGATAGTAGTCTCTTTGGTAAGTAGTCTATTAAATATATTCTATTGTCAACTAAATTTCATGTAAATACATTAGGATATAATTTTTCAACTTTCTACAGAAGGCATTTTTTGGTGGAATTGGAAAATTAAAAAAAATGTTTTCTTATAAGGGGAAATTTTCATTTAAAAAGGGGGGTGGGTCATATATATAATCCTGTACCTTTATGTAGAAATTTCACTTTTAGGAATCTATCCTATAGAAGTATATGTGACACATAAGTATAGGTGAATAGAAGTGTTTACTATGAGCTATCTGTCCATTAGGTTAATGTAGCTATCATTATTATTTGAATATTCTTCTAGTTTTAAAAACATTTTTCTCATTTTTATAAATGCATATCGTGGGGCATTTTCTCTTATTTCATTCTACTCTTTGGGCTTCCAAAATATTTCTCCTAAATAACTGTCAGCTTTACATTTCTGGTTTAATTGTTATATAGTTACTCCTGTGAGTTGAATTATGTCCCACAAAAAGGTCTGTTGAAGCCCTAACCCCAGCTACCTGTAAATGCAACGTTATTTGGAAGTAGGCTCTTAGCAGATGTAATCAAGATGAGGTCATACAAGATTTGGTGGACCATAATTCCAAGGACAGGTGCTTTATTAGGAGAGGGAGATTTGCAGACACGCAAACACTCACAGAGGAGAGACAGTCATGTAAAGACTGATGCAGCTGCAAACCAAGAAATGCCAAGGATAGCCAACAACCACCAAAAGCTAGGAGATGCAAGGAAGGAGTCTTCCCTAGAGAAGCTGAAGAGAGCATGGTACTCCCAATCCCTTTGATTAAGACTTCTAGCCTCCATAACTGTGGCAGAATAAATCTCTGTTTTCATTCACCCAGAATGTAGTATTTTGTTACAGCAGCCTTAGGAAACCAGTATGATGATTAATAGATTGCTCTCTCCTGCTATCCTATTTTCATATGCACATTCCAAGAATCTCTGTTTCTCACAACCCAGCCAGTATACCCTGTCTGTCTAATCAGAACAATCGTGGCTGAAAATATTCTTTCTAGAATAACTGTCTCACCAAACTCAAAAAGCACAAAGTAAAATTTTCACACTACTTTTCTTGTAAATTCATGGTTCTTATCTTTACTTCCAAAGACATACCCAGCACCTCCCAAAGTTTCCTTGTGTTCCAGTGTTTTGTTTTTATTTTACATTTTTTATTGGATAAAATTCTCTTTAATTTTGAATTCATTGTGAGACTCTCTCATTGTTTTGAAGTCCCTCCCTGAAGAATTCACAATTGCCATCACCGAACACAGAGCTCCTCTCAGTCCCTGTGGGTCTCATTACGAAGTGGCCTTGCCTTCCTCTCTAAGGGTCCGACTCCAGGATATTGACCCTAAAATCAAAGTGTCAGTACCACTAAGTGTTTTTTGACCATCTCGAACACCCAATGCTGATAAAAAGTGTTTTACTTTTTCCTTCCTTTCATAATATGAAAATAGAACACAAAAGGAATGATCCTTAATTAGTAATTGCATTTTTAAATAACCAGTGCACATGTTCTAAGAAGTGCTGTATGTTTCAGGGGAAATACATATATATAAATTTCTCTTTTAGGGAAGAGACAAAATTTATAGCACGAAGAAATATGAAATTGAATTAAGTTGACACTATTACAGAGAGAGTATCTGGGCACTGTTTGTCATTTTCTAAATTATTTTTGCCTGGTGCATTCCTTCAAACATTGGACAACAGCAAATAGGTATAATTTATGACACACCCAAAGGGGTTAGCTGTTTTCTACTAAATTAACCACAACAAATGGAGACAACAGCAAACATTCATTCTACACTGATTCAGGTATAGAATTAATATCATTGACACTCACCAAACATACAAAATAACACAAATGAGAATTTTCTATGAGAAATTAGTATTACAGTCATATTTGTTGAGCCACCTAATATTTGTTCTATATGGCGTAAGACATTTAATTTTATATCATTCAACTTCAAATCTCACTAGCACTTTATATTTTTCTATTTGTTTCTTTATTTTATTTTAGACTATTATTGTCTTGCATCTGTGTCAGTGAACTTAGATTTCAAGTGTATCACAAAAATGATAGAAACTGCCATTTAAAATGAATCTATCAAATACCATAATACTTTGAAAAACAATAAAAGAAAAACCATGATCAGAGACAGGAGACATACCAAATAGAAGTATTTTGAATATGAATGTTTTCAGGACAGTTCAACACTCATTCCTTGATTATGAATACTTTAAAGAAGGGCCTAGTGCTCCCACTTCTGGATATTTATCTAAAGAGACCCAAAAGACTAACTCAAAAAGAAATGTGCTTCCATATGTTCATTGCAGCATTATTTACAATAACCAAGATATGGAGGCAACTTGAGTGTCCATCAATGAATGAATGAATAAAGAAGAGGTAATATATATATTATATATATATAATGGAATATTACTCAGCCATAAGAAAAAAGAATGAAATCTTGCCATCTGCAACAACATAAATAGACCTAGAAGATATTGTGCCGAGTGGAGTAAGTCAGAGAAAGATATATGCCAAGTGATTTCACTTATATGTGCAATCTAGTAACAGGATAAATAAACAACAACAATAAAAAAAACAGTAACAAACTAATAGATACAGAGAGCATTTTGATGGCTGCCAGATTTGAGGTTTTGGGGGCATGGGTGAATGGGGAGAGGATTAAGAAGTACAAATTGAGAGTTACAAAATAGTCATGGGGATATAGAGTTTAGCATGGGGAATATAGTCAGTCAGTAGTACTGTAAATACTATGTAGTCTCTGATGGGTGCTGGATTTATCAGTCATCACTTTGTAAGGTATATAAATGTTTAATCACTGTGTTGTACACTTGAAACTAACATGATATTGTAAGTCAAATATAGTTGAAAATAAAAATATAAAAATTATTTTTAAAAATCTACAATTTCGTGAACTTCAAAGATCTGAGGGGCCCTTTGTTAGAGGTGCCAGGAAACACTATAGTTTATTCTAAAGCATGACACCTGTTTACAGTGGATGCAAATAAAAGCTTGTTAAACTTTTGGTGTCCTCTCCTCCCAACACATATACAGACATAATTACATACAAGAAAACTTAGATTCCAGCTTTGAGTACAGAAAAAAATTGGTTGTAAAATGATGGTTAGGGAAAAACAGTATTTATTCTAGAAAGGAATTATTGAAGTCATATGGTCTCATCCAGACAAAGAGTAGCAAAATCAGAGAACAAAGGTGCTCTCTGAGAAAGAGATTACGTGCTTTTAATATTATGCTCTTCACTTTTCCAATTTCCCAAATACATCTCTTTTTTTTTCAGGTTTCAGTGTTTAATAATTCTTATCATAAGAAAAACTTATACATATGAAAAACAGATGTCATGCTGGTGCCAGGCCTTAGAATATACACCTCAAAAATATGTAAAAACTTTTGTTATGAATCTATACCAAAGAGTTAAACTTTAATTCTAT
Source organism: Pteropus vampyrus (assembly GCF_000151845.1). Classification (NCBI taxonomy): domain Eukaryota; kingdom Metazoa; phylum Chordata; class Mammalia; order Chiroptera; family Pteropodidae; genus Pteropus; species Pteropus vampyrus. The sequence continues at coordinate 1,577,648 of NW_011888814.1, forward strand.
AAGAAAGGAGAAAAACACTTCCTGATTCCTACATGAAAGAGAGCAGGATATCAAGAGGCCAGTGTATGAGATGCTTTATTTCTTTCTCCTTTTGTCAAGGACTTGTGCTGTGCCACTGGCACAACATGTAAAGTTTCAGACTCGACTCGGTTCAGAAATATGGCAGCTTGTATGCAGCAATAACATTAGCAATGGCAGAAAATACTCGGTAGAATAATATGTAGGTTACATGCTAATTATCCTACTCATTTTTTCCTTCTTTAGTTAAAAAAAGAAGAAAAAGTATCATTTGTCATCATGCAGTATGCTAGAGAATATGATTCTGAATTCATAGGGCTTCTGAAGCCTACATCCAGGAGAAGCTCAGCGTACCCATTATGAATTGAATTGCACCCTCTGAAAATTCGTATGTTGAAATTCTAACTCTCATAGTGTCAGAATGTGACTTTATTTGGAGATATTGTTTTAAAGACATAGTCAAGCTAAAATGAGGTCATTAGAGTGGACCTTACTCCAAGAAAACTGATATCATTAAAAAAAGGGAAAATTTGGACATAGAGACTGCATGGAGGAAAGACAATATGAAGAGACACAGGGGGAAGACGATCATTAAGAAGCCAATGGCAGAAGCCTAGAATAGATTCTTCCCTCAAAACCCTCAGAAAGAACTGACCCTGTTGATGTTTTGATTTTAGACTTCTGGCCTCCAGAACTGGTAGGATTTCTGTTTAAGCCAACCAAGCTGTGGTATTTTGTTACCATGTCACTAGAAAATGAATGTAATATCTTTTTCTTTTTGTTTCAAAAGCAGAGTGAATCTCCTGTCTTTCAAGGGATTGAACTTCGTCATACTCTACCTTTTCCAATGGACTAAATGAAGCTCTAATACCTTAATGCATTTACATATCTTTTCTCATGATCAGTTTCATGGATATGAGTAAAAGTCTCAGTCAAAACAGACATGGAAATGTCCAGAGAAAGGTTAAGATAGCTATGAGTATGCAGACACAAAGTGAAAAACTTAGTACATCAGGATATATATACACACACACACACACACACACACACACACACACACACACACACATACATATATATATACATACATACATATATATGTATATATATATAAATCTTAGCATATATAAATGTATATATATATATAAATAATTAAACTATTCTACATTCTCATTTATCCTCAACTAAAATATATGGACAGTGTAGTATTATGTCCTCCTTCTTGCAAGCTTTCAGAAATATCACCTTAATACTTTTGGTATACAGTAGTACCCCTTAAATATTTTGGATATATAGTAGTACCCCTATATCCACAGAGAATACATTCTAAGGCCCCCGGTAGATGCTTGAAACCGAGAATAGTACCAAGCCCTATATATACTGTTTTTCCCTATAATACATACCTATGATAAAGTTTAATTTGTAAATTAGACACAGTATGATCGATAATATAACTAAGAATAAAATAGAACAATTACAATCATATACTGTAATAAAAGTTACGTAAATACTATTTTTTTCTCTTTCTCAAAACACCTAAGTATAATGTACTCACCCTTCTTTCGATGATGTGAGATGATAATACAATGCTTGTGTCATGAGATAAAGTGAGGTGAATGATGTAGGCATTGTGAGTAGCCTTAGGATACTATAAGAGTTCCCTGAACACCAGCACTGTGATACTCCACAGCTGATTTGATAATTAAGATTACTAATAATTGAGGAACAGGAAGGTTTCATATACCACATGGAGACACTACTCAGAATGACACACAGTTTAAAATATGAATTGTTTATTTCTGGAATTTTTCATTTAATATTTTTGGACAGCAGTTGACCACAGGTAACTGAAACCAAGGAACACAAAATCACAGATAAGAGGGACTACTGAATAAGCAGATAGTTGCATACTCAAATATGTAATTAGTTGCATTTATATATTTGTAGAGTCAGGGGAAAGAAGAGGAGATTTAGGCTTTATAGCTCAAATTAGACCCTTTTTTCCTAATTTGAAATGTTCCAGAGAAATAACTGTCCAGTCATAAAAAACAAAAACTGTATGTAGGTTTAAAACTTAAAATAACAGAATTGCCTGTTAGAGCAAGGAAAGTAGAGAGCAGAAGGAGAAAGAAACTGCTAATATATGTCAACAGGCATGATTATCCAGATTATCCATGTATCATGAAATCCTTTTACTATTTAAGAAGTTTTTTATTGTAATTATTTTCACTTTTCATTTCAAAAGTGAATCTTCTCATTTTTTATTAATTTAAACTTATTTTACATTCTATATATTGTCCATTGTATCATTGGTTAATACGTACTGTATTAGCCTTGTAGAATTGTTATGAAAATAACTTGTATATATCTGTGTTTTTCAAGTATAAGATTTTTATTCCAATTGATCCAACAAGGATATGGGGGGACTACTATGTATCAGGAAATACTGTTGGAAATTGGAATACCTCAGTTAACAAAAAGACAAAGATTTTTTTTCCAAAAAATTAAATATGAAAAGAATTATGCAGTATATTAGAAACTGATTTGAAAAGAGAAACATGCACTTCCTTCTTTTAACTCCAGAGCTTTTCACATTCTTAGAAAATTTATGGATAGTATGAATTCATAGATTAAAATGCAAATGCAGATGGAAATTGTGACCTGCCTGTTGAGATTGCAGAGTACCAGGCTATATTGAGAATTCAGGCCTGGGCAGATGATGGCTGATGATGGCATTGTTTCACTTAATGAAGTGGCTATTGAAGCTTAAAAAGGGAAAGATGACATGTGGGAACTGAGTGCCTTTGTGTTTGGAAGAAGAAAAAGCTTTACATTTTACCAAGAAGAACTAAACTCCGGACTTCTTTTTGAACTTCATTAATCTTTTCCATGAGAATTTATCTCATTGTCAAGCAGCTCGATAGCCACTTTGGGAAAATGCTTTGCTTCTTAATGCAACCAATGTCTCCACTGTCTTCAGGCTCCAGTGATGATCTACCTTCACAGAAATACTGAGACCAGCAATGCTCTGGGGAAACCAATGTGAAGATGCCAAAGCTGGAGAGTTGGGGCAAGCAAAACTTTTGCCTGAAGGGCAGTTTTTCTTTATTAATTTGTTTCTGGTAACAGCAACACGTGAAAGGGGAAAATAGTGTTGCTGAGAATTTTTATGCAGAGATGTTTATTCTTGAGTAAAAGAAAGATAAGCTTTTGAAATTGTTCTAGTGAATCTTTTCTATAGACTGATCTTAACGTTCAATAGCACAGACTTTATGTGAAGTCAGAAGGCTAAACAAAAAGTCATAACAAAAATATATCTATGAAAACCCATGATCCTAAAAGCAGTCGAATCATTTTACACTCCAATCCCCAAAGCACGATCCCAATTATTATCTATTTTTATACAAAGAAAGCAGGGAAACAACACACGTGAATTAATTACCCAAGACTACTTACTTGGAAAATGTTCAGAATCCATCACTATGGCCCTCTTTTAGTGGTAAAATATGGACTTCGATGAACAGAAATTCATTTTTCCAATACTAACATTGAAAACAATAAGAAAATATTTTTTTAATGAATACTATATCATTAATCATTGATTTTCTTTTGAAAACCATTGAGAAGCCAACTTTTGGCTGTGATGTGTAGCCAATTAAATCATCTCGGTGTCCCAACATAGCTCACTTGTATCACACTTTGCTTTCACGATGCCTTGACATTTTATCTTTAAAACGACTATATTTCCTTGGAAATCACAGGTACTTATTTTCAGCCTCATTTTCCCCAGTCAGTTCCTGCATCTGTGCAGTGGGTGGAACTGGCTCTACGTCAGTTCCAACCCTTTAATGATAGGGATCACAGACTAAAACACACAGCCTAGAACGCCAACGGCAGTGTGGGGGAGGCAGAAAATAAGGACAAAGTCAGCTGCTGGCCTAATGCTTTGCCTTAAAAATGTAGCATAGTGTTCCTGGGGGTTATTATTCTAGAGATCAAAAGAGAATTTAGAAAATCTGAGTTATTGGTTGTCTTTTATTATCTTAATTAAGCTCGTATACGGAATAAACCAAAATAGAAACACTACTTACATTTGTTTGTAAATGTGAAGATACTAAATAAATAGAAAAATAGAATGTTACAAATGAGAAAATAAAAGGGAAAATATATATTTTTTTAAATTTTTAAGTTTTAGCCATATTGTTTCTCAAATGTTCTTTGAAATGTAACTGGCAACAAGATTAATCCATGATTTAGTTATTTGACTATCTTTGACAAGGAGAGTATAAATTATTAATTGCAGGATTTCAATTGCAAAGTTATTTAAATGCTATTTTTCTTTTGCTTTCATGATTTTATTAAATCAGCATGAAAATATAACTAACCACACAGTTGATACATAGATTCAGGGATTTAAAATTAAGCAGATCTAACATGGAAATTAGACAAAGGTAATTTATAAAGATTTCTTCTTTTATATCATTTTCCTTAAAATGTTATTATTAACAAGTTTTAAAAACTATTTAGGGTTTCAGTTTCAGCACTGACATGTGAAGAACTTGAAAATTGTTACTCCTCTCCTTACAACAAGAAAAACCTGGACAAACCAAAAATTAGTGACTCCTCTTGGGCCAATCAAAGAAAGAAGTTTCCATAGGTAGATACAGAGTCACAGCTGCAACTGCTCACCTGGAGCAAAAGCCGCTGGAGCTGGAACCATAAACAGGTAGGTACACTTAAATGTCAATTTTGATGAATCGCTAGCATGAGAGCGAGAAACTGCCCTGATACATTACCTGGCGTCACCACGAGAATCCTACCAGGTACTCAAGGTGAAAATTCAGAAGCAATCACCTGGTGGCTCCATCAGGAGGAGAGTTAACTATGGTGAAATACTCCCAAAGCCTTCTCTGTGACAAAGACTTATTTTCAGGAGAAAATCTTTTATCAGTTCCTTGTCCCAGGGTATTTGTCTCACTTCTGCCCATGCTAGCCTTCCAGTCCGGCCTGAGAGAAGGAGAAGCTACTTAAGAAGAACACATGTCAATGTTATACACCAGAAACAATAGTCAGTAAAGGACTGAGATTTAATTGGAAGACTATAGAATGCTTCTTTCCCAGACACCTTACCACCACACCAACAGAGTTCCAGTATAAAAATTCATTGCAGATGAAAGAGCCACAAAACACATACTTTCTGTTAGGAGGAGTACTTAGGGAGTCCAAAACCAAAATAATTGATGAGAAAAGAACATTAGAGGAACGTAAGTTCTCTGGAATATATAGCTACCACAAACATTAAACAATGCTCAAATTCTAGACAGATTAACATAAATTCTCAGACTAATGGCTCATTTATCTCAATTACTGTCACTCAAAAAAAAAAAAGTTGGATTTCAACAAAATATTACACAGCACATGAAAGTCAAGTAAAGACAAAGTTTGTAAAGACAACCATCAAAATAAGACTTACATATGACATAGATGTTGGGATTATCAGTGGGAATTTAAAACTATGATTAATATGTTAAAGGCTATAATAGAAAAAGTGGACAGCATATAGAAACAAATGGGTAATGTAAAAAGAGACATATAAATACCCCCCAAAAGAATAAAATGAAAATGGTAGATATTAAGAAAAAAAAACTGTTAACAAATGAAGAATGCCTTTGATAAGCTCATTAGTAGACTTGACATGGCCAAGGAAACAAAGTAAAACTTTGAAAATATTACAAACAGAAATGAAAAGATAAAAATAAGTAAATAAAACAGAATAAAATATCCAAAAACTATCAGATAATTTCAAAAGATACAATACATGTTTAATTGAAATACCAACAATAGAAGAATGAGAGACTGGAGCAAAAGGAATATTCGAAATAATAATGGCCGAAACATTTAAGGAAGAAATTATACCAATTCTCTATAATCTTTTTCAGTGGGTAGAAGCAGAGAAAATACTTTCTGATTTATTCTGAGGCCAACTTTATCCTAATACCAAAATCAGACAAAGACACAACATGAAAACTATAAACCAATATCTCTCATGAACACAGATACAAAAATCCTCAAAAAAATATTAGCAAATTGAAACCAGCGATATGTAAAAAGAATAATACACCATGACAAAGTGAGATTTATCTGAAATAGGTAAGGGTGGCATGATGTTTAAAAACCAAGTATCGTAATATATCACAACAATAAATGCAGAAAAGGCATTTAACAAAAATCCAACATCCATTCATGATTTTTAAAATTCTCAGGAAACTAGGAATAGAGGGAAATTTCCTCAAATTGATAAAGAATATCTACAAAAAACCTATAGCTAGCATCATACCTGAAAGTTATACAGATAGAAAAGAGAGACGTAAAACTGTCTTTGTTCAGAGATGACATGATTGTCTATGCAGAAAATCCCAAAGTATCAATAAAAAAGTCTTTATGAAACTAATAAGCAATTATAGCAAAATTACCAGATGCAAGGTTAATATAAAAATTTAATTGCTTTTCAATATACCAAGGATAAACACCTAGAAATTGAAATTAATAAAATAATAACATGTATAGTAAAAGCAAAAATGAATATACAGTTATAAATCTAACAAAACTTCTAAAGCACCCATATGTGGAAAACTACAAAACACTGTAAAAACAAATCAATGAGGATTTAAATAAGTGGATAGGTATTCTGTGTATCTGAATTAGGAGACTCAATATTGTTAAGGTGTCAATTCTCCCCAACTGATATATAGATTGAATGAACTCTCAATTAAAATCTCAAAAAACTATTTTGTAGATATCAACAAATTGATTCTAAAGTTTATATGGAAAGGCAAAAGACCAGGAATAACTAATAATTCTTAAAATGAAGAACATACGTGGAAAACTTACACTACCCAGTTTTTAGATATATAATATGCCTACAGTAATCAAGACAGAATGATATTGAAAGTATAGACAGAAAATGTGAGTAGAAGGTTAGATTTATCCATGGAATATATTGGAGAGATCAGAAACAGACTCACATAAATAAAGTCAAATAATATTTGATGAAGGGGCAATAACATCCAATGGAAAAGGCTAATCATTTCAAGAAATGACGCTGAAACAATTAAATATCCATATGCAAAGTAATGAACCTAGACACAGACTTACAGAAATATTAACCAAAATAGATCTTAGACTGAAGTGTAAAATGTAAAAGTTGAAGAAAACACAGGAGCATATCTATATGAACTTAGATTTGGTAATGAGTTTTTAAATACAACACTGATAGAATAATTTCTAAAAGAAAAAATAATGTTTGACATTATTAAAATGATTTTTTTCTGTCTCTGAGAGGCATTGTTAAAAGACTGTAAAGACAAGACACAGGTTAGGAGAAAAAATATTTTTAAACACATACCTGATAAAGTATTTGTATTGAAAATATACAAAATACTTTTAAAACTCGAGAATAAGGAAACAAACAACTCAGTTGAAAAATGGATGCAAGACCCGAATAAACATCTCATCAAAGACACTGTACAGATAGAAAATACACATGTAAAAAGATGTTCCACATTGTTTGTCATTAAAGAAATGCAAATTAAAACAACACAGGTATTCTTACACACACCTATCAGAATGGTCAAAATCCAAAGAGCTGACAATACCGAGTTCTTGTGAGGATGCAGAGCAATAGAAAATCTCATTAACTGCTGGTGGAAATGCAAAATGGTATCTCTTTCTTGGGAGACAGTTTGGCAGTCTTATAAAATTAAACACAGTCTTTCCATACAGTCCTAGGTTATTTACCCAAATAATTTTAAAAATTATTACCATAACTGCTCATGAATATTCATATCAGCTTTATGAATAATTGTTAAAAACTTGAAACAACCAAGATTCCTTCAACAATTTGTATAATGGATAATGGATAAACCAAATGTAGCACTTATACAATAGAATATTATTCACCAATTAAAAAATGAATGATCAAACCACAGAAAAACATTAATTAATCTTAAATATATGTTGCTATGTGAAAAAGATCAGTCTGAATGAAGAGGAATTTTCCACTCAAATGGCTAACCTTGTAATCATCTCTTTGTTCTGCTTCTGTAAACATGCTCTCTGCATAAGTTGAAGTGATCTCAAAATCAACTAAAGACCTTTGATTGTTCTGTCTAAATAACAGATGTATTGCCTTTGTTTGTTAAGAACAGATGTATTGACTTTGCTTCTTAAGCCCTATAAAAGTAAGGTTACCCCTGAGCTAGGGGCTTGAACTTCAAAGCGCTAGCTCTTCTAGGACCACTAGTGTAATAAACCTGAGTTCTCCAACTCTTTGAGTGGTGCTTGGTTTCTTGCTGGTCTTGTTTCTGCAATGCGAATAAGCTAGATACTTTATGATTCCAATTACATAAAATTTCGGAAAAAGGCAAAATTTTTAAATGGCCAAAAGATCAGTGGTTGTCATGAGTCGTGTTGGGACATTGCATATGTTAAGCACAGGGAATTTTAGTACAGGGAAATTATTCTGTTTAATATTATAATGGTGAACACGAGACATTAAGCATTCGTCAAATGCTTAGAATACCTAGAACTTTACAGCAAAAAAAAGTAAACCTTAACATATACAAGTTAAAAAAAAATAAATATAGAAAATTTTTCAGATGCAAGGCAGAATATGACAAAATAATATAAAAGCATTATAATGTATGAAACGAATTTATCAGTTTTTCTTACATGAAAATATTCATTTTACTTTCTGTCTTATAAATAATTTTGGTCAGTCCACAATTGTACATTGAATGGAATTTCTCAGCATCATCTGATTTTCACCATAATATCGAGAATTATATTATCAACCTAATTGTCTGTATTTGGTACATGATCTGTCCTTATTATTGAATTTTAAAAATTACTTTTTATTTGGTTTCTGAATATTTGAGCAATTATACATTCTTAATAATAAAGATAATATCTATAACTATTAATTCATACTTTTGATTAGTACTGAAAAATTCTTAACATTTTTTCAATTATTGCCTCTTGTCTATAGTTTCTCTTTACTCTTTCTTGACCTTAAGTAATTTGCATATTGTTTTGTTCTTGTCTTCTTGATCACTTTGCCATTTAACTTATTTTTTATGTTTTCAGTCTCTTTCTCTGTACTGAATTCTGAGTAGTTACTGCAGCTGCATCTAATTTGCTGTGCAGACCACCCAGTGAGTATTTAAATGTGAAACTATATATTTAAAATTTTATATTCTTTTCGGTCATACTAAATCTAAAGTCTATGGGTGCTTACATTTCTTCTTTGTTGTTTTTGATCGCTCTTAGTCATAGCAACTAGATTCTTGTGATTGCTCATTTTTGTATGAGTGAGTTATGTGAGAATACTGAAGACCTATAATGAAGATACTATTTTCCAGTCTTGTTTAACCAATCTTTGTTATAGTTTAAGTTGATATATTGTATTACATGTGGGAAATGCCTATTTTGTGTCTAGGTAATGAATTCCAATTGAAATCTAACCATACAACACATATATTATATTATATATTTGTTAGGCTACTTGTAGTGTTATTTTAAGGATCTTTGTCATCCAATACATTTTCAAGACTGGTTCCCATTCTCCTCAACATTTTTTGTTTTCCTAAATTTAACTTTAAGTGATTTATATCCTTAATGTTCAACTGCAATTTGGGGATAGTATTTTATGTCCTCTTAAAACCCAATTATATATTAGTCGATTCTCAGAATTCTTTCCAAATCCCATCACTTGGAATTAATATCTAACATAGCATGGTATTTGTACTTGCAAAGCACTTGCAATATGTTTAGTACTTAGACATATGTCTATCTCTGACTTTAGTTTATAAACTCATGGGGGACAAACTGCACTTTTGATTTTATGTTCTTTCACAATGCTTTGTAGTAATGTCCTGACTTACTGAATGATGGTCAGGTGTGAAAGTGTTCTTTGCCACCACAAAGATTTCTTGGGTGTTGATCATTTCTTTTCTGCATAGAAGAAAGAAAGACATGAGACACTTAGTTTTTATCTTTGATTATATAATACTATGTATTTGTTCAAATAATTTTTCAGAGAAGTAATATTTTGACAAACTGAGACTGATGTTTCCCCAAAAGTTTTGTTCTCTTATCTCTTCCTTTACCATTTAGGAAGAATCGATAGCTTTCTATGTTCATTATTTTGATAGGCAGGCATACACACCTGAAGTTAAGTCACTGCAGCATCTAAAAATAAATAAAACTTTGAGGTAATTGTCTTGGAAACAAGAATCATTTTTCTCTATTCAGAGTAATTTTTTTAAAGTGTTTTCTAAATCTAAATATCTAATTTAAATGTTAAATGCTAAAACTTAATCAACCAGAAACTACAGTTTTTTAAATAAAAAATAGAGTAGGTAATAATGCAAAGTGATTAAAGAGCTAGTCTCTGACCACCAAATGAATATAAATCACCTGTTAGGAGACAAAAGGAAAGAATTAGAAGAGGAACCAGGAAGTGTAAAACAGATGTGCTCAGGTAAAGATGTTTTCACCAGATAAAGGCCTATAAGCCCTCACTGGCTTAAAAGATCTTGGGAAGGTATAAAGATGTGTCCCAACTTCTGGAAGAAATTATGCCACGTGAGACATATTTTAATTTTATTCTAAGTTGTGAATTATCGAGATTCTTTATGCAAATAGCTACCAAAATTCTTAGAAATATTGATAACTTCTCCCCTCTTTCTCCCATCCAAGAATGCAAATTCAAGCATTAAGAAAATAGGAAAGGCTATAAAATGGATTGAAAATATGTTGGAATACATAAACCCCAATCTATTTTTTAAACTAATCATGACATGCTTTGCACTTAAAATTCTAAATGCATAAAAATGCTAATTCCCAGAAATACACTAAACATTTTGAATACTCTCATAAGACATTAAGAAAAACAAGATTTTGATAAATTTGGTGAATTCATTATTTGACCAATTAGAAAAAAGCCAAATTTGCTGCATGATGAATTAGTGATCACTGAAATAATTAGGCTGATGGGGCCATCGGGGGATTGTTTCTGGACAGTTTACTTTCAGCACATTGACCTGACTGTAACTAATGGCAGGTGAGTATAATTTTACAGTTTGACATTAATATGGAGGCTCTCTCAATTGTTGTAAAATTTAATCTCATTCTTGTTTTAATTCCTAATTATTACCTAAATTCAGTAGTTTAATAGTCTCGTTGCCATTTAATATGGTTCTTGGTAAGATGACTGATTTTCAAGCAAAATATGGACATTTTGGATATTATGCTATGAGAGATTTGATCTTACTTAAACATTTTCGGCTGGTTTGTTTTGATGCCACACTGGCAGGGAAAAGGAAGGAATGTGGTCTTTTTTACGGCTGAGTGGGGTAGAAACCCAGGTTCCCTGTCCGGCCCCCATAGACTCTAAAGAAGGAAGAGCTCCTCATTAATCCTGAGTGGAGTGGACATTCCAGCTCCCATTTGGACCTGTACTGAGACCACTGGGGAAGTCCCCCTGTGACTGCAGGGAGGTGGTGACAACCCCAGCTCTCCACTAGGCTTCCTCTGGCACCCATGTGGAGGAAAAGAGATGCTTCATTACTGTCAAGTTGAGGGAAGGATGCAGTCTCTTCTTGTGGTCTACACTGACAGACACTTTGCTGAATTTATATACATGTTGACATCTAATTTGTGAACTTTTCTGTATATACAGGCATACCTCTGAGGTATTGTGGATTCAATTCAAATCACCACAATAAAGTGAGTATTGAATATCGAAATAAAGCATCATAATCTTTTGGCTAGTAGTGGGTCTTGCTTTTACTTTGTAAAAACCACAACATCTATAAAGGGTAATAAGATGACCTGCAGTAAAATGAGGTATTTATGTAATACTTCTTATTGAAGTATGCATCTCGCTACCACTGGTGGGGGTGACAATCCCAGTTCCTTACTCAGTCGCTTTGAAACCACCTCAGGTGATGCACCTCATTATAGAGTGCTTAAGAGTGAAAATCTAGGCATCTGTGATGGTTAATTTTATGTCAACTTGGCTGGTCCACTATACTTAGCTATGTGGTTAAACATTATCCTGGATGTTTCCATGAAGGTTTTTGGTTTGTTTGTTTGTTTGTTTGTTTGTTTGTTTGTTTTGATGAAGCTAACATTTAAATAGTGGACTTTGAATAGAGCAGGTTGCTCTTTGTAGTATAGGAGGGCCTCAGCCAATCAGTTGAGGCCTTATTAGAACATAGACTGACCTCACCTAAGCAGACGGGAGTTCTGCCAATAGTCTGCTTTGGACTGCAACTCTTCCCCTACTCTCCAGTCTGCCAGTGTACTCCATCAGACTTTGGATTCAGCACATCTTTACAATCATATGAGCCAATTCCTTAAATCTGTCTCTCTCTATCTCTCTCTGTCTCTCTCTGTCTCTCTCTGTCTCTCTGTCTCTTTCTCTCTTTCTCTCACTGTTTCTATCTTTCTATATATATATAAGCATCCTGTTGGTTGTATTTCTTTGGAGAACCTTGACTAATACCATGTCCTAGCAGCCTTTCTTAGAATGAGTAAGGATTAGAATGTGTTTTCATCTTTGGTGTTTGGATGGAGTAGAGTGGTTATTTTCTAAAAGTTTTCCATCTTGCTAAATTGACTCTTTAGTGGTCCTTTGGTTAGAGAAAGTACACAATTGGGGGGAAGGGGTTGCCCCTCTAGGTTAAAATAATACATCCCACCTATGGGGTTTCTGGGTCACTCCTACCAAGAAGTCTGAGATGTAGGAGGCAACAAAAAAATCCAAGGAACTCACCATCATGTAATTCCTCAATTCCTGTATCCTCAGTTCTCCAGTATCTTTTATTTTGAAAATCCTAAAATGATTAGTATCTATTATATTTTCTCTCCTTTTTTCCTCTACTTTTCTTTTGATTTCTTTCTCTGTTGTTTTATTTTTGTTCTCAATATTCCTCATTATTTGAGGTGAATTTAATTTCCCTGGCATATCTTGTCGTTTAATCTTAACTACTGATATGAATCTTTCTGATTTTTTATATTCTTTACTTGGTTCAATAACCTCTTTCGTAATTATTTTCTTGTTTAGTATTAATTTACATACTGAGTAAAATTTGTTTTGAGAGCTTTCTTAATGCCACTCAATGCTTAAGAATATTTTATTACATTTGAGGTTTTGTGTTAATTTTCCTCAATTTATGATTTGAGGAGATTTTTTCATCACCCTAATACTTTATTTTCTATATTCTTCCTCTAGTAACACTTTGTGATATTGCCTACTTTTTTCTTATATTGAAATGTCTAATATTTTCCTGAAACATTAATAAAAGGCATGTCTGTGTAAGCAGTATTGAAGAATTTGAACAATTTTTTAAATCATTATGGTTTTCTGTTAATTCAAGTATGTGCAAATTTCTTAATGAATGGCATTTTCTTTTTCCAAGAAAGAGAACATTCTGTTTTCTAATTTTTAGATATTCCTTTGTTTCTATATAACTTCAGTTGCTCCTTCTGCTTTTTCTCTTCACTGCCTCCCCCTTCAAAGAAGTCTTTCTCTTTCCTATAACCATTGTCTTTCTTAGACTCCAATTTTGGTCTTCTTTTTTTTTTGAATTCCCTGAAACTAATGCTCATATCCACCAGCAAGTTTTGTTGTTGTTGTTGTTGTTGTTGTTTTAGTATTTTCGCACTCAGAAAACACCTGTCTCACCCAGGAGTAACTTTTATCCCTTTTTCACTGTTACCATTTGGGTGCAATTTGAACTCTGGCGTCATCCCTGTGGCATGTGGGGGTTAATAGCATAGAAGTGCAATTCACATTTTTCCTCAGTTCTCCCCCACAGACACAGCAAAGAATTACAGGTCAGCGAGATTTTGAAAAAGTAAGATTTATTAAAGGTATATTTTAGAAGGAAACAGGCTATGCTAAGGAAGGCTATAGCCCTGTGGAATTTGGGACGTGCAAAGATAAGATAGAGTATGCTCCAAGGCAGAAGCGAGTTCTCAGTGAAGAGGGCTGTAACAACCTAGAAACAGGAGGGCTGTGTTATATATAAGAGCCACGATGCGTGGTTACAAAGGCATTCCTAGGCGATTGGCATGTGAGGTCATTTTGATTAACATTCAGCTACCGCATAACACTTTGCCTAATGCACATGTGTTTACACAGAATTTAGTCTGCTATAATTAGATTCATGAACTTCTGAGCATAAACATGGTATTCTAATGATGACATAATGAGGCTAGGGTTGTGGGCGGGTTAGGATAGTACCTTCTGTGCAAGTATCTGTGGCCAGATTAAACCAGCTATAGGTTATGGCCCTCCCGTTTTTTGTCTCCCAGGAGGCAATTGGGATCCTTTACCCATAGGGTGTTCTTTGGGCAATCTGTGGTCTAGCCCTCTGTTCTCTTGTTCCCCTGTCACTCATACAAAAAATCCTTCTCATATTTGGAATTTTCTGACGTCTTTTTCAGTTCTTCTGCTTCCACCAGAAACAGTTCTCTGCTTTTAAGGATCATGCATTAGATTGGGTCCACCTGGATACGCCAGTATACTCTACCTATTTTAAGATCTGTAAAGTTAAGATCTGCAAATTCCCTTTTGCCTTATAACGAAATTCAGGACGTATTTCAGGAGATATCTCAAAGGATATATCTTTGAAGACCATTCTGCCTACCACATCATTATTTTAATTTTAGCCATCCATTTAGACAAACATCTCCTGAAGTCGTCATTGATGTCGTTTAACGTCCTCCAGTGAATACTACTTGATTATACTGAATATTGCCCAATAAGCTGTACGTTGTCTCTAGTAAAGCAGTAGATAAATGGATATGGAAAATCCATTAGAAAATATTTTTCTATAGTTTTAAAATATCCATTTAGCCTGTCCCCACTTTTTCATTTATAAGCAGTACATTTGAAAATTTAGCTTCAATAATTATCTAATTCCTTCATATATGAAAATTTGTTTCTTTGGTGATTTTATAATCTCATGATATTCTCATCAATTTTTTTCCCACCTACCATGTTTCAGGTTACATCTAATCAGCTCTAATAACACTATTTGTATAATGCTTTATAGTTCACAGGTGCTTAAAATATGCAACCTAATTCAATCCCTGTTACATGAATAATTGTGCCCTTTTCAGGTAAAGAATATCAGAGATTTAGAGAATTTAATTCTTACCTAAAATCACGTGACTCTTAAATAAAACTGAGGATCACGTGACTCTTAAATAAAACTGAGGCTTAGATATATTTTATTATTCCAAGTTCATTTATTTTTAAATTAATCCATAGTTACCAAAAAATCTGCTTCTCTGTCCACTGAAGCCGGATCTCTATTTTTTGCAAAGCCTTTTCGTGCATACCACATTATATGAAAACTCTGATGCCCTAGTATATAGTCTACTTAAAATTTCAAACAATCTTTTATAATTTCTGTTGATTGTTTCTAATTTTATGAAAGTACTCATATCTTATCAAAACGCTCTTCTAAAACTAAATTTATGTGAGGCAGTTATTTGCATTTGCAATATTAGGCACTATTTATCAATTAAGTGAAGTCCAGTACATTTCCCCAATGAAGCAAACAACTGAAAGAGTCTTATATCAAGTCAGTATAATAGCTATTTATTGACTACCTAGTTCTGTTAAGTTTTATGCTAAAACCTGGGAGAATTAAAGATGAGAAAGGCATGATCACTGCCTTCAAAAAAATGATTTCTAAAGAAATAGGTAATCATAATTCTACCCAAACTTTTCTAAATATCAGAAAAAGAAGGAAAGGTTACTATTTCATTTTATTAGGAGGGCCTAATTGGAAAACAAAATCCAACCAATTTATAAGAAAAGTCAATTTTCCTCATGAAATACTTATATAAAAGTCCTAAGCAAAATAATTGTTTAACAAAACTATACCAAATTTAATATATTGTGACTCTGTAAGATTGATAATGGGAATATAAAGTAGCTTTGTATTACCAAATCAAAAAAAAAAAAATTACTACATAACAAGATTTCCTCTTCTTCCACTTTCCAATAACGATTTCCTCACTTCCTTCCTAAGTCTCACCAGCAGTATCTTCCACATCCAGATTTCTGCTACTACTCTGTTCAAGGCAATTTAGGTCATCTCTATAACATTCACCATCCACCAGTCTCCCCCCTATGTTTGGTTCCAAAGCCATTTCCACATTTTAGGTGTTTGTCACAGGAGCAAGCCCACTTCCTAGTATCAGAATTTGCATTAGTTTTCTATTACTGCTAACAAACTACCACCATTATAATGGTTTGTAACAACCACACTACTTTACTGATTTTGAGAGTCAGGTGTCTGTGCCGATCTTAGCTGAGCCCTCCACTTTGTGTGGGGAGAGGTCTCACAAGATTGCAGTCAAGGACTCAGTTGAGTTGTGGCCTCATTTGAAGGTTTGACTGGATAAGAATCTGCTTCCAAGCTCACTCAGTTTGTTGGCAAAATTCTTTTTTTATGTGTGGTTATAAGACCTAGAGCCACAGCTTCTTGCGAGTTGTTCCTGGAGGCCATGTGCATTCTTTGCACATGTCAACTTTACTAACTAGTCTCTTACTTCAAACCCACAATGAGAATTTCTAGCCAGTTACTAACAAAATAAAGTCCTGTCAAATATAACGTAATCATGAGAGTGATATTTCATCACTATTGTCTTCTTTTGGCTAGAAACAAGCCACAGGTCTTATCTTTTGGTTTGACTGCCATACTTCCTAAATGCAATTTCTCTGAATTTTTTACTTGAATGGATGTATTGAATTTTGTCAAAGACTTTTAGTATGTCTATTTACTGAATCTATCACATAATTTTTCTTATTATCAGTGTGGAAAACTATACCGATGACTTCCTGATGTTGAACAAATTTTATGTCCTAAGATAAACCTCATTTGATTAAGATGTATTATATTTAATATATTTTCCGGTCTGATTTAACAGTTATATTGAGACTTTTTGTATGCATGTTCCTGTAATATTTTTGTTAGGTTTTAATACCACAGTTATTACACTAGCTTTATAAAATTAAAGTGAGTTAGGACATGTTCCCTTTTTCTCTATAGTCTTAAAAAATTTGTATAGGATTGGCACTAATTATTTTAATTATTATAATTGACTACTGAAACACTTCAGCCCTGGAATTTTCTCAGTGGAAGTTTCTTTAATTAAAATTTTAATTTTAACATAATATAATTCAAATTTTTTATTTATTTTGTTGGTTTCAGAAAGTTGTATTTTTTAAGAAATTTTTTTAATTTACCTATTTATTGAATTAATAGACAAAAAGTTTCATAATATTTCTTTATTCTTTTAATGACTAAGATTTGTTATTATGCAGAAAGTAGTGATAATCCTACTTTCAGTTCGATTATTGTTAATGTGTATTTTGTTTCTGTAATGGGCTTATACGTAGTACCCAAAAATCCATAGGTAAATAACTAGCCCCAATATAATGGCATTGGGAGGTGGGGACTTTGGGAAGTAATTAGATGAGTTTATTGGAATCAAGTCCCTTTGATGGGATTAATGCCGTTGTAAGGAGAGAAACACCAAAGCTAATTTTCTTAGCTATGTGGGGACACAGTGAGAAGGCAGCCATCTGCAAGCCAGGAAGTGGGCTCTTACCAGAACCTAACCATGCTGGCACCCTGATCTCAGACTTCCTGCCTCCAGAACTGTGAGAAATAAATTTCTATTATTTAAACCACCCAGTCTATGGTATTTTGTTATGGCAGCCCAAGAAGACTAATACAGTTCTTGTTTTGATTATTATTTCCGGGGTTTTATTAATTTTATTAATCTTTTTGATAACCAGTTTTAGCTTTGTTTTTACCTATTGTTTGTCTCTTTTCTATTATTTTGAGTTCTGCTCTCATAATTATTTTTTCTTTCCTTCAATTTACTTTAGGGTTAGTTTTCTCTTCTAGTTTAATAGGGTAAACATTTAGACCAACAATTTTAAGTCTTTCTTCCTTTGTAATGTTAACATTTAATTTTATAAGTTTTTTCTTTATTTACTGCATTAGCTATATTGACAAATTGTTTTCTTTTGAAATAATTTATTTAACATCGTTTCAAAATTTTTCTTGTGGTTTCTCCTTGACTATTGTTTCTTTAGATTAGTAGTATTTCCCACTGTGAGGATTTTCACATGTGTAAGAATTTTTTTTACATGAAATTTTTATTGGTTGGTCATTTTAATTCTGATTGTGTCTTTGTGAGAAACTCTTCTAAAATCTATTGAAGTTTATTTTATACCCCTGAAAATGTCAAGTTTAGTGAACATTCTAAGTGTACTTAAAAAAAATAAAGTATATTTAACAGATGTCGAATGTAGTAATCTGTGAATGTTAGTTCAAGGGATTGATACTGGTTTTGTAGATTTTCTATATTGTTATTGATTTTTTGTATATTGATTTATTAATTATTGAGAAAGGACTATTAAAATTTATAATATATTTATATTTTTATTTTATTATTACTTTCAAGTATACATTGGTTAGACATTTATATAATTTGTATAAATTTGTCTCTTTTCCCTTTAGTTCTGGCCATTTATGCTTTATAAATTACAGTATTTTAACAGATATCTTCCTACTAAATTGCTCTTTTTATTATTATAATGTTCCTCTTAGGTCACATAATACATTTCGCTCTGAAGTCTTCTATGTCTAATATTAAAATAGCCAGGCCAGTTCTTTTATGCTTGCTTGTTGCTACATGTGTCATTTTCCATTCAATTATTTCCAACATGTCTGTGTCTTTTTATTCAAATTGTATAAACAGCTTGTAGTTATGTTCTTTTTTAATCCAGTTTACAAATTTGGACGTTCAGTTCACACAGATTTAACTCTACCGTATTGCTAATTGCTTTTCAATTCTCCATTTATTGTTTTGTTCCTCTGTTCTTGGTTTCCTGCCTTCTTTGGGGTTTATTGAAAGTTTTTACAGTTCCATTTTGTCTCCTCTACAGTCTCCTTAGTTTGGGGTTTATTGAAAGTTTTTACAGTTCCATTTTGTCTCCTCTACAGTCTCCTTTTTTTTTTTTTTTTTTTATTTTTACTTGCTCCAGACCTAACAATATGCATTCTCACCTTCATACAGTCTATTTTTGATCAAGTCTTCAAACCTTACAATCCACATCTGACATTTCACCCTTCTCAATTCATACTAGCCTCTTATTATTTTCCACTTCCAGTTTTTATTTACTGCTTCCCATTTTCCATATTACAAATGTAATAATCTTTAAACTCTATAAACCTATTTATACATCCCGAATCCTTTGCATAACTATTATGTATTTTTTAACTTTAAAATATTCCTTATTTTTAAAAAGGTTTAATATTGATACATAATATTGAAATTACAGTTTTTCTTTCTTCTTTCAGCTGTTTTAAAGATTTTCATTGTTTTCTCATGAAACGTCAACTGTCATTGCTATCTTTGTTTCCTGATAGACCATATATCTTTTATCTTCGACTTCTTTACATTTTACCTTAAATTTGGCGTCCAGTTATATGACTCTGATGAGCCTAAATATGATTCTGTTTATAAATTTAGCTTGCTTGTATATATAAATTAGTGGTAGTTATAAAATTTTGGAAGTTATAAGTCATTATATCTTAAAATGATTTTCTAACTTTTTAATTCTGGCACACCACTTATATGTAGATAGACAATTTTAATTCTGGCACACGAGCTATATGTAGATAGACAATTTGATTTGTCTCAAAGGCATTGTTAACATTTTTTTTCTCTTTAGTTTTACTAATTGGTATGTCTCCTTTTTTTTTACTATTTCCAATCTGATAGTAAGCCCATTCAATGGAGTTTTTGTTTCTGATACTGTACCTTTCAGATCTAAATTTTCCTGTTGAGTCTTTGTATAATTTTCATTACTTTGCGGAGATTATTGATTTTCATTAAGAATATATTTTTGTGTATTTTAACATATTTTATATTATTTTTTAAATATAATGTATACTTTAAAATCTCTGCTATATCCACAATTGTCTGATTCATTTTGAATTTAGTTTCTGTTGTCTGTGTTTTATTTTCTTGATTATAAATTATAGTTTTGTTTCTTGATGAGTCTATTAATTTTTAATGAAATATTGGACATTTTATATAATATATTGTAGAAACTCTGAGTTTTGTTATTTTCCTTTGAAGAATCTTTATTTTTAATATAGCAGGCAATTGAAACAATGGGCGATCAATTTGAACTTGTGTTCTCGAACTTTCCAAGATCCTCTGCCTTTACCAGACACGATTATCTTGTGAACTTTTTCATGGCTTAATTAGGCCTTGTAAGGGAAGGTTTGAGATTTGATGCTTACTCCTAAATTTTCTCTGATAAATTAATAAGATTTAAAAATACATGTTTACGATAACACCAAATTCTGATTTCTGCATCTTCAGCTCAGTGGGATAATTATGCTCTGCTTGGATTTTATTTCTCTGTGCCACATTGGGAAATTGTCTCAAGTCATGTAATTGTGATTGTTGGCTCAACCTCATTAGTGTCTCTTCTTTCAGACATCATAGTCTCATAGTGCCTATTGTCCATGTTTTCAAAACATTTATAATTTTGAACACTATTATGACTGTGTATACTGCATATACCAGTTTTTCCTTTCTGGCTGAAAGTAGAATTCTTGTTCATCTTTTATACTTTTTTTTTGACCCAGCAAATAATTTTTTACTGTTTTCAGCAATGCTGACATCATTGACATAAACAAAAATTTTAAATTAATTAATGATAATTATGTTAATAATAATCATCAGTATTAATTCTATGCCATAGCACATAGGGAATTGCAGTAAAATAGGAAAGATTTTTAAGAATGCAGGTAAAAGCATGATTTCTGTAAGAATGGAAAATATGCTTCCATAACCTACTTCTAAAGACTATCCCAAACCTTAGTTCAGAGAGAGTAAATTGGATTTAATGACAATTAATTAGCAGTACCTACTGGGCTTCTGTGTTGAGAAGGTCATTGAAGAAACATCTAGTATTATGAGAAGAGTTCAAGACTCATTAACATGCAAGCCCAATGGAGAGAGTGGATACATGGTACGTTATCATAATTCTTGCATTACTCATCTACATAAATTACAGAGACAAAAGTCTCAATCATGCAAAGAGTATTTTAGACATTTTTTTTTTTCAGGAAAATGTGCACAATTCTATAACTGGGTATTATGAAGCAATTGTAGGGTGCTTAATTCTGTCATAATAACAGAAAATCAACTTTAAAAGACTAAGAGAATAAGTCCTCTTAGAAAAAAAAGCATTTCAATCAATATTAAATACAAGCTAACCTCAGGACTTTTGGGTCCTGACCAAAGAATTGTCTCTGCCCCACAGAGCCCATGGTGTATTGTCAGAATCCGCTTTGTTTCTTTTGTATGAATCTTAGTAACCATTTCATGGTGGCAGTTCTTCATTGGTTTGTATGCAGACTAACTTTGAATATGGTCAACTACTAGGAGTTTGATGAAATAATAGTAAGATTAGAGAATACTTTAATAGTTTCGCTAGTTTCCTGTGGTGTTTGGTTGACCACGAGAACCAATAAATGTAGCAATGAACAGAAGAATATCTTATTTTGTACAGCTCTGTCACTTAAAATGTGTTGTTACATATTAATATATTTGACTTCACATTAACCCTGATGGTAAGATGGTCAAGAATGATTATTCTCCTTTCAGAATTGATGAGAGGTTAAGTGATTTGCATCAGGTCTTCAAGCTGGTAGAGTTTAGTTAAGATTTCTGAATCCAAATGAAATGCTTTTTCCTTTCTACTATACTGTCCTTTTACTCTAGCAAATATTCCCTTAGATAGAGACAAGAAATGGTTCCTCTGCTGCTTAGGTTTACATGCTATTTAACTTTACTTTAGCTACCAGTTTTTTCTGTTTATTCAAATTTCTACTTGAATGACACACTTAGATCCTATCTTGGTATATTACAGAGAAGAATGTGTGCTGCCTTACATATACCAGACATAGCCTGCAAAAAATGCTCCAGCTATGAAGCTCAATATAAATGCAAAATATCATTAGTGTTATTATTGTGTAAGTACTCAATGGTTAATAAACATTTTAAACATTTTCTCTCTCATGAAGCAGCTATTATTTGTAACCCATAAGATACTTAAATAGCTGCTATTCCACTTTATTTCATATCACAGAAGAGAGGCCTTCTTATCCAAAGATGGTATTTTAGAGAATAAGACACTGGTTTAGGGAATAGAAAGGAAAAATGAGATTCCATTAATTTTGCTCAATAGTTAGAATTCTGTAATGATGTGATCTGAGGGTTGGCATAATGTGTACCTTTTCATTACTTTAAAATAAAATTAAAAAATTGTAAATAGAATACAGTCATGTTTTATTGCACTTAAAAAAAAAGCTTCCCCCAAATATGCATATTTTAGAGTATTTGGAAACCATAATATGAAATTTTTCATTATTAATCAAATGTAAAGGCTCCAATTAGAAATATTTTATTATTGTGGTTACTATGTAACTCAAAATTGATAAAATTTCATTTCCTTGAAAAAATATCATAAAGGAGATCCATTGATATTATCTTTCTCAGTAGTAAACTTCTATAATGCCCCCTTTAGCATTCGCAACATAATTTAACTCTCAGTAAGAATATAGTCAATTATTAGGGAGGGGAAATTCGAAAATTTGGGGGAACAGATATCTTTGTTGAGATCCCAGCTTTGCTTGTTACTACCAGTGTGACTTGAGGCAAATCATTGAATCTCTCAGCCTCAGTTTCATGATTTTTATTAAAGAAAAATAAGACTTGCATTTAAGGGTTTAAAATGTGTATTAAAATATACAATATATGCAAAATGCTTCTGATAAAATAGTATATAAAAATAAACAGTAGGCATTATAATGTTTGCCACTGCTGACTAGTTTTATGAGTTTTGAGAAACAAGAAAAAAGGTCATGTTTTCTGTTTCAGTTTTCCTAAATATTCAATAAAAATTAAAACACCACCTGCCTCTTTTCTATCTTTAAAGAATGAAAATATCAGGCAACAGTTGCTGGCTTGATGCCCAAACTCTTCACTTTAGTTCACATGGAAATTAACCTTGAAATGAAAGGAAAAGAAAAACTATTTTTTACTCTTTGAAAGAAAGGTGTTCTAAAACTATGAATATAACAGTGTACCCTAATTTCTTTAGCTACTATTACCCATAAAAGCTTTGCTCTGTAGAATTACACACAACACATATGTATATACACAGGGACACATTTTGCATGTTACTTTCTTTGAGTTTTCAAAGTGACTACTCATGGAAAAATTATTTGGTGAATATAGAATTTATTTTTATACTTGGTGACAAGTGAAAAAAAAATTGAAAACTGAAAGTTAAAGCTGATTCAGGAATTCATGTTAAATGCCTAGTCAGCTTTTTATAAATCATATCACATATGTTGTCTCGTGTTCCAAAGCAGTGATGTGCTATCCAAGAAACAGAAAAAATAAAGTTCCAGGATGTATTCTAGACATTCCATGTCTGCCCCTTCACACAGACTGAGGCTAATTCAGTTTATAAAAATGCAGTATTTAAATTTCTTAACTCAAATTGATAGAAAGCTTACTATTAGAGCCCTGCAGTTATTTAACTAGTAAGAATTTATTTTGATAATGCCAAACATTGATATTTTCCTACCTAGCATGCTATAATTCACCACACCAGTTATTTGGGAAAGAATATAGATGATCCACAGTTGGCAGATCATTTAATAAGTGAAGTAATAAATTTGAATCTCTTTTATTAGAAAACTCCTTTCTCATTTTACTATTAGAAACTTCACACCTAAAAATTTGGACTGATTTTGTTAAACTCATACAATGTAATGGCAGAATCACTCCCAATGCATTGCTTATTATGCTACATTGAATAGCAGAAAATAGCCTGAATTTACCCTTGATTACATATCTAAAGATAAATTTTAGCCTCTAGTAATCTAGAGTCTTATTTAAACATTTTAATAAGATTATATCTAGTAAGAGTATATTAAATAAAAATACACCAAGTTTAAATCAGAACTATGAGGCATATATGTCATATGTGTTATAGGGCAAAGAGAGTACTATAAGGAAAAGTGGTAAAAAAAAAAATTAGTTAAAAATTTTCTACTTTTAACAGCATAAATTGTGAACAATCTGGGGATTATTTTCTTCCAGAACAACAGACAAGAAGCTAAGCATTCAGAGAACAAAATTGATTACTTCACGTCTAGTCACACTTAAATTACAGAAAGAACTGAATCCTTATTGCGTATATTCACGGACATTAAAATAAGTGAGACGATCTATCAGGAAATCTCTAAAGGCCTTTATGTGCCCTTGGAGTCAACTCATTTTTTTCTTGACAATAGCAAGGGCCTTGTTTCTATGAGTACTAAAGAAGATATACTACCTCTTTGAATATAGTAAGAAAAAAAAAAAAGATCAATCATAGCTAGAGAGAACAGAGACTTTAAAAAATCACGAATTGTCTATAACTTGATTTTAGCATATAAATCATTTGTCCCCACATGATTTAAAAGTACTGGTACTAAAAAGCCTTATGACTATATCTTTCAATAAATAAGTTTATTTCTTTTTGTCCATTTCCCATACCCAAAGTAGGCCATCATTTATTTTGAGCATAGTTTATTGTTACATAAGTATATAATAAAATCAGTAGTAACTAACATTATGTGCTTTTAATATGTGCTATGCCTAGTGTTCAATATTTGGCATATATTACCACATCCAATGCCCCCACCAAACCTGTGAGATAGGCACAATTGCTAACACCAATTTACCAAATGAAAGAATGGGACTTTGAGGGTCTTAGTAACTTGTCTGAAGCCAGAAAGGAAGTAGATGCTGGAATCAGGACTTGAACTCAGACAGACTAAATAAAATCAACCTTTAAATCATGCTGTTATGTGTGAATATAATGATCATTTAGTTGAACAAGTTTCATGAATCAGTGATACCTTCATGCAAAACACTTCATGAATAAACTGCATATGTCAGTAAGAATTAGGTTTGGCTGTATATATAAGAATAGGCTCAAATTAATAGCGACTAAAATAATTTCCCCTCTTGAACAAGTCCAAATCTAAGCATTGCAAGGGTGGTATGTCATCTGCATCGTCCAGGGTCCAGTACTTCCAGTCTTTCTTATGATTCCTGGATTATGATATTTCTCCTTATTGTCTACAATAGACAAATGTGAGCCATTATTTCTATATTCTAAGAAATTGAATGAAAGAGAATGAAGAAAAATCACATATTTTCATTTTTTGTCCTAGAAGTTGAAATACCACATTCCTTCACATCTTATTGGACATAGATTCGTCAATGTCCACATCTAAAAGGAATAGTGAGAAATATAGTTTTTATTCTACAAAAGAATTGAGAGAGTACAAGTATTGGTCATCCTAAAGCCTCTATTGCTGCAAAAGAAGGAAAAAAAGATATTAGGGGACAAAATCTCTAGTTGTTTGTCACATATACATGAACATATGGATAAACAAAAAAAATTTAAACCCTAATTACCAATCTCCATACTAAAGTATGGTAAAGTACGGTAAAACCGATCTTTTGACCTTAAGCTAATAAAATTTAACTTGTTTTCACTTTCATAAAATACACAGTAAACATATGTATTTCCTTGCCCATAAAAAAGGAAAATAAGAAAAGAAAAGTTAGGCAATTTATACAATAAAGGAAGAAATTCTTTTAGAAAGTAAAACTTTTACAAAGTCTGAACAAATTTCAGACTATCACAAGTTGGCTTCACCAGAAGTATCAGTTGAGACAAAGTTTGGGGGGTAAAAGATGTTTATTAGGGATCAACATCTCTGAAGGGAGGTCAGGGAAGCAGAATTGATCAGAGGATGAAGTCGATCTATGATGCAATTTGCCAGAGCTTTGGCTAAGTTAAACTTGAAGCAAGTATTTTGTTACTTGGTAAGGTTGCCTAGTCCTGATATGAAATGGTCAGGGCTTTCTAGCTCAACTCTATCTCTAGATGTGATTAGTTTTGAGAAAGGTGTGACTTGGGTAAACCACTCTTGTACATTGAGGCTCCGATCATCAGATATGCTCTCCTGCTTTGTTCTCCTTGCTGCTTCCTTCAGTATCCTAGTGGCTGGTCCATGTGACTAATTTTGATGAATCATTTGTGACCTGAATTATGTGTCACTTCCAAACTGAAGCAATAAATTCTTATATCAGACCCTCTGGAGCTCTTTTATTCCGCCCCGCTCCCCTCCAATATAGTGATCAGCAACATATGAGATAGTGGCTGCTCAATTAGTCTGGTATCTGAAAGACTATGATGAGCAAAGCCCTCCTGCTGATCCATATTAGAAAAGCAAATAAATAAGTACACCACTCAGATTAGCTATTTATTACCACAATATAACTCAATCTATCCTTACAGATACTCTCATGTTTTTTTGATAATAGAATCTTTATGTTTAGATAGATATATTCATATACTTTCTTCCAAGAGATTATGCCCAAACGGAAGTCATACATACATTTTATATATGCCTCTTACAAACAGTATATACTTCAAAAATTCTAGTCTGATAAGCATTTTTTATTTTTTTATTGAAAAAATTTCAGATTTACAACATAAAGATTCTATATTTGTATATGATGAAAAATGATCACCACAGTAATTCTAGCTAACATCTATCACACGTATAGTTATAAAAAAAGTTTTTTTTCTTGTGATGAGGACTTTTAAAATTTACTCTCTTAACAACTTTCAAATATAAGTACAGTATTATTAACTATAGTCACCATAGTATACATTATCTCTCTATATCTTATTTATTTTATAACTGCCAGGTTTGTTCCTTAGACCCTTCATCCATTTCATTCACCCCTCAACTTTGGCAACCACCAGTCTGTTCCCTGTATCTGTGAACTTGGTTTGTTTGTGTATGTTTTTAGATGCTACATATGAGGTCATATGGTATTTTCTTATTCTGTCTGACTTATTTCACTTAACATAATGCCTTCAAAATTCATTCATGTTGTCAGAGATGGCAAGATTTTTTTTTTCTTTTATATGGCTGAATAATTGAATAACACACACAAATACAAATACACACCATAATTTATCCATGTATCCATCAATGGACACTTAGGTTGTTTCCATGTTTTGGCTATTGTAAAGAATACTTCAATGAACAAGGGGGTGCAGGTACCTTTTTGAGTTAGTATTTTCATTCTATTCAGATAAATACTAAGAGAGGAATTGTTAGACCACATAGTAGTTCTATTTTTAACTTCCATACTGGTTTTCATAGTGGCTGTACCAATTTAGTTTCCCACCAACAATGCAGAAAGGATCTCTTTTCTCCACATGCTTACTAAGACTTGTATTTTTTATCTTTTTGATAATAACCAGTATAACAGGTGTGAGGTGATATCTTACTGTGGTTTTGTTTTGCATTTCCCTGATGATTAGTGATGTTGACCACCTTTAATGCACCTGTTAGCTTCTGTATGTCTTCTTTGGAAAAATGTCTATTTAGATGCCGTGCCAAATTTTTAATTGGATTGTTTGAGTTTTTTGCTATTGAGTTGTGAGTTCTTTATACATTTTGACTATTAGCCCCTTATCAGTTATGTGATTTGTAAATATTTTATCCCATTTGTTAGGTTGCCTTTTCATTTTAGTGATGGTTTTCTTTGCTATGTAGAAGCCTTTTTGTTTGATGTACTCCCACTTGTTGCTTTTTGCTTTTATTGACTGTGATTTTTAGTTAGATCATTGCTAAGACCAATGCCAAGGAGTTTACTACCTATATCTTCTCCCAGGAGTTTTATTCTTTCAGGTCTTATGTTCAAGCTTTTAATCCATTTTGAGTTTATTTTTGTATGGTGTAAGCTAGTAGTCAAGTTTCATCATGCATATGCTGTCAAGTTTTCCCAAAACCTTTTGTAGAAGAGACTGTCAGTTCTCCATTGTATATTCTTGGCTACTTTGATGTAAATTAATTGATCATACATGCATGGCTTCATTTCTGGATTCTCTATTCCATTCACTTATGTGTCTAATTTATGTGTTTTTATGCTAATATCATACTGTTTTGATGACTATAGCTTTGAAATGTATATTGAAATCAGTAGGCATGATGCCTCCAGCTTTGTTCTTCTTTCACAAGATAGCTTTAGCAATTTGAGGCCTTTTGTGTTTCCATGTGAATTTAGAATATTTGCTTTATTTCTGTAAAAAATGCCATTGGAATTTTGATAAGGATTTCATTTGAATTGTAGATTGTTTTGGGTGGCTTTGACATTTTAACAATATTAATTCTTTTTATCCAGGAACACAAAATATCTTCCCATTTATTTGTATCTTCTTTAATATCTTTCATCAATATGTTATGGTTCTCAGTATACTGATCTTTCTTCTTCTTGGTTAAATTTATTTCTAGGTGTTTCATTCTTTTTGATACAATAGTAAATGAGATTATTTTTTTCATTTCTTTTTCTGATAGTTTGTTATTAGTATATTAGTTGGATAGCATTTAAACCAAATCTTATCTTATCCAAGAATCAAATAATGTTATGAAACCCATCAGTGCAATTCTTAATAAACAAGGTAGTGCACACAATCAGCCAATCGGTGACCACATTCATGTCAGGAAATGTCCTGAGAGGAAAGCAAATGGACATTGACGGCATATTTTCAAAAAATATACTGCATCGACTGCATAGCACATAATCAAAGTTGAAGTCCAAAATAGTTCATTTAACATTCTTTTTAGAAACGTAGGAAAAATTATCAGAGGAGGAGATTGAGGTTAATGGCTGATAAAATAAATTAAATCTGGATAGGGAACTGGTATGAGCCTGTCAAACAGGCTATTCCAACTGCTAGCTGAGTTTGGAGAAGCAAGGCTGAAAGGTTTTCTCCTTATTTAAATTTCTATCATTTATATTATTTACACCATTTACTCTCTAACTAACCCTGTGCTGTTTTTGAACTTTTACATTGTATTCAGATGTCATTTATAACATGTATTGCACATTTATTGCTATTGTTCTTATCTCCTTTTCCTAAATAGACTTAGTCATTTTTAGGTAGAAACACTATTGGGTATAGTGCCAAATATTATATAACATAGAACCTAATGATGCATTAGAAACAATTGAGTATTGAAAGTCAATATTTTTTTTTCCTACATTCAGTTACTGGCTCCACTATTTTACTATATCTTTGATCAGAAGTTCTCTAGTCATGTTAACAAACTGTGTAACCACAAGTAGATAAACGTAATGTGATTTTCCCAGAGTCTCTCTAACAAATAGAGAAGTAGGAATCATTTATCTCATCCCAGAAATTTATCAATAAAATATTCATTCTATTGTACAAATATAACCAGATGGCTATTATGTCTATAAATCAATACACAAAACTTGATTGTTTTTTTTAACCACTGACTTGAATGTCCTTGGAAAAGTCATTTAAATTATCTGAGTCTTCATTTTGCATTTTAAAATTACAGAAGAATATTTTAAGTATATACTTTATCATATCCTTCTCCATTTATTTCTCAGAACAAAACAAAGTAACACATGTTACTACTTTTATTTTCAAGATGAAAAAAAGCATTAAAAGTTATGTAACTAGCCTATAAGTGAGGAAAATGGGATTTGAATTTAGACTAAATCTTAAATATTTTTAGTCCCTAAATTAATTTTTTTAATGAATTAAATCATTTATAGGTATAAAAATGACATCGGTTTGGAAATGAAAGTCCACCATTTAAATAATAATGCCAAAAATAAATTAATCTTTTTTTTGAAGTTAGGCTAAATCTAAACTTATCTGTTATAATACTACCAAGAAAATAGTTACCATAAAACTATATAACATTACCTAACTCTTTAATATGGACTACTTAAAGAAGCTAACATAACTTTACCGTAATACAGCACACGCCAATTTCAATTATTTGAAATGAGGTAAGTGAAGTAAGATAATCAGAAAAATAAATGATTGAGAGTTAAAATTTGCCATAATGTGAATATTTCTCATTGAGTTAAATTCTATGTTTTAAAATCTTGAACTATTATAATTATCACTCCACTTGAATTTCTGTATTGTAGAATTGCTGATATTTGAATAGAGAATAAGAACAGAGCCCATGACTTCTATTAGGTCGATCAATATTTTATATCTATCTTTAATTTCTTAAAAAAACAACTGCCTTTCTTTTTTTGGATGTAAAAAATCTAAAATACATTTTGCTAATTGTAAAAATTAAATCTTTAAACTACATATTTAGCATAGCTAACATGTACATATATGATTGTGTATAATTTTCATGAAAATCAATAAAGGGCTGTCTTCTGTCTCATAAAAAATGTGAACTAGTTTTGGTAGGGTTTCTACTTTACTTTGCAAAGTAAATATGTTGTTCTTAGGAAACGTAATAAACATGTTTATGTAAAAGTTGTTTTGAACATGTTTTTGTGAAAGTTAAAAAGTGAAAGACATACTTTTACTTGAAAAGTGTGTAGTGGAACAAGACATTTGCATTGGAAAGAAAGCATGGAGCAACCATAATGAGGATTAAAGCTTTGATGGCAGATATAATTTAAAATTAAAAGTAAGTCAAGCATAAAAATATTATCAAGTTTCTACTCAGGTAGGTGTTCAAAGAATGAAAATATTGATGGTCTGAGTCTAATAAAGCCATCAAAAAACAAAACAGCAGCCATCGAATTAGTAACCTTATTGGAAGAATTGTATGAATATGCTAATCACAGGCAGAAAGTTATAGAGGACTTACCTTTGTATGTAGAAGAAACAGAGCAAATAAAAACAGTAGCAGTGATGTCTGTACCACCAACAGAACAAAACTAGATTACGTAGAATTATAGCTGCTACAGAAAAGAAAAAACTGAAAGATTGATAGATGCCTTAAGAATGACTGAGAAAATGCATATGCTTTAAAAATTTAAAAGAAAATACTACATATGCATATACACAGATGTATAAGTGTGTGCATATGCACATGTGTATTCAGCCATTATCTATGAAGAAATATAGAAAAAAAACCCACGAAATCCATAATAAGAATATCCCTAAAGATAAAATATGTGTGTTACATATAGACTGCATGAAAGAATATTTGGACATAATAAAAAGTGATAATTCAGTAAACAAAAGGGAGAACAAAAACAAGAAAATACCCTTAACTGAAAAAAATTTTCTACAAGTAATATATAAACACTGGTGTAATATTGATAATCAGAAAAAGCTACGAAAGCCCTGGTAGAAAAACCAAGGGTCTTACATTACAACTAAGACCTAGATTATAAACAAACAAATAAATAAATAAATAAGGGGAGAAAATATAATGTACTCTAGATTTCATCTAATTTAAAAGACTGGAAGTCACATAAACCTTTATATATAACCTTTGGTTGTGCTCCCGATTTTGCTCAAGGCAGGTGGCAATTGCTCTTGTACAGCCATAACAATTACACATAAGTCCCAAAATGATAAAAAAGAAAATATAATTGATAGATGTAGACTCAAAAGTAACAATAATTCTGAACTAGTTCAGTATTGAAAAAAAATGGTAAAAAAATGGTGAAAAGGAGAGGTAAAAAAGATTTTTCTGAAGAGCAGTCTCCAAGTGACAGTAAATGGGATAATGGAGACAATTTTCAGGATGGCCGTTAAAAAATATAAAGTTCTAAAAGCACCAATTTATGGATGTCCAATAACAAAGAATACTATTTGGGGGGAAAAAACTCAGGAAAATTTAATACTATTTAACAGCATATTAAATAGATAAAACTAAATGTGATCCTGTAAATACTCATCAATATAATATTAGGGAAGAATTGGAAAATATCATAAAATAATACAATATCTTTTAGAAAAAATTTCTGATTAAACAAACAATAAGTTACTGAAACAAAGTTTGCATGCTCAACACTTCTAAAGGCCCAAACTCAAACTGTCAATTTAGAGTAAGGAAAAATGTATTGATTGAGAAGGCGCCAACTAAGATTATGGGAGACCTAGTGATTTTTCAAATTTATATTCAGGCTTATTTTATGTCATGGGAAGGGGAAATAGGAGGGGTAAAAGCTGATTGACCACTGCAGGCATCTGGACACCAGTCAGGGTCAGAGAAAGATTGTGGTAGTTGATGTGAGTCTAATTATGAGAGTCCTAAAAATCTTTGATACACATTTTTGTATGTACTTCCCTTATTTTTTTTATTGGGAGAGGTACTTTCTGATAATTAGCTGTTTTTGTAAAACTCAAATCTCAAGCATAATTTCTCTAATGATTAGCATGTCTATATGCAAAGACTAAGCAGAAGCTATTAGCCTAAAGGCTATAGGAACAAAATAAGCTTGAACAAGATGGAGTCAGAGAGGCCAAAGAGCTTCACTGTTACAGTGAAGAAAATCCTCAGGGAATAGAGTTGTTTTTGTTTGTTTGTTTTTAACCAAAACAAACAGGTAAGGGGGAAAAACTCAGAAAATTACTGGAAATTTCATAGTTCAACTGAAGAGAAAGGAGAGAGGGTGATTTCTATTGACTTTAGGAATTAAATATAAAATGTCACTGAAATAGTAGTCTCACTTCACAACAAAGGATAATTATCGGATGAGATTTCAAACAGGCCCCCAAAATGTATGTTAATCACGCATTTGAGCAATATAATATTTTGCAATAGTGGCAGTATAAAAAAAGCATGCCCTCTTTGCTTTCACAAAGAAAGGGGCATTATACACAATTACTATATTGTGTTAATAGCAAAGAATCTATATAGACAGAATTTAAGTCAGAATTTAAAGGAAGGTGTAGGGAAGGGAAAATAATTTTCCTTCCATCTGTCTAGGTTCTTGGCTGGCACACTCCAGTAATAAAAAGCCATTTTCAAAAAAAAAAAAAAACAAAACAAACAAAAAAAACCCCAGAAGTTTAATAGCACGTATAGCTTCTATGTATATTAATGAGAGAAACCCAGGAAAACTGAGTAACTTCCTGAAATGGCCCAAGCCATCACCCTAAATACCATCTCCAGCTAAAGACAAAGTCAGATGTTAGGAGATGAGGGAGCCAGTTATAGGAGACTGTCAGAAAAAGGAAAAAAAAAAAATAGTAAACAAGGGTATAGTTGTTATGCAAATTTAGGTCCTAGTTTTCTCCATTAATAAAAGTTTCTAGAAATTTAGTCATCCTTCTCTTCCTGACGGAGGGAGGGAAACACCCTTACAAATGGAGATTTCCCTTATAAATGTAAATCTGAAAAAAAAAAAAAAAAGTAACTTCTGGATTTTCAGAGCTTTTCCTCTGTCTGCTATTTCTTAAAAATAATAAGCCTAAAATGTAATTATTCTTACACCAAAGAGGCATATTTGGGGGTGGCAAATTCTGCTGCCTTTCAAAGTATTAATAGCAGAATATTTTATTGATAATAGCATGATGGGGGTGGGGAGCACAGATAAGAAAGAGAAAAGAATAAAAGCCTGGCTACAAAATAGAAGATAATGTATAGTGACATTTAAGGAAAATAGGCACAAAATATGAATAAATTCTTAAGATCAAGCCTTGAGAAGTTAATTTACTACTGCATAGAGAGAGAATTTGGGAGATGTGCTTAAATCTAGATATATATATGTTTCCATTTCAAGAGAAAATGAGAGCAGTTACTGGAAGACATTCCCTAGGTCTTAAAGACTGGATATGCCTAGGTTTATTTTGTCCTTGGAGAAATGTACTTATGTTCTCAACCGTCACAGTGAGGATCCTACCCATCCTGTTTTCAAAGAGCAAAGATTTTTCTCTCTGCAGGCAGGTACTGGAAGGCAACTACCTCTTTCTCTTATACGTAAGCAGAGGAAACCCATTTTCCTGTTGCCTATGTTATAGACTTTGGATTAGTAAGTATCTGACTTGGTTTTGCTTGTGTCATGTGGGGGTAAAAATAGAGATATAGAGAAACATCTTGTTTTTACCAAATTCTAATTTATTGATTGGACAATCTCGGGACTAAGTCATCTAAGGTAAGGGATGGGAAAGGTGAGAAAGTATAATGGAATGTCAAGATAACAGGGCCTGATTGGGTGAGACCCTGATTTGTGCCCCACCAAGCACAAATTATTAGGCACCTCCTACTTCCAAACACCGTCCACAAGGGTATACGCACAGAGGTTCTTGCTGGGGTCTGAGAAAAGGGAATTTTAGTTCTAGGCACCTTCAGGGGTTTAGTTGGAGTTCATTTGTCGGCTTTCTGTGCCTGCATAAGCCTCTGGGACCGGTCTGATCAGGCTTAGTCTGGTGGTCTGGGAGTACTGTGAGGAGACCTGCTGTTATCTCCTGAAAGGTAAAAAAAAAAAAGGAAAACTATTATGGTTTTGTTTCAGTGTTAGAGTCTGGTTTCATTTCATGTGGAACTTGTACCAACCCTCTAACCACAAAGCAAGTAATAGAGAAGTGGAATGAACTGTTAAAAACAGATATAACAAAAAAAATATCTTCAAAAGAAATTAATGGAAAATTGATGTAAGTGATGCAGGACAGGGCAAATTCCCTGCACTGAGCAAGAGGGTTCTTGGAGGAGAGTGTAAAAAGAATTCATTCGCACGCCAAAGTTAGAATCAAAAGGAAAGTTTACTGAAGAAGGGGTAACACTCCACAGAGTGAGGTTTCTTCTCAGAGGCAGAGACTAAGAGAGCCAGAGAGAGACTCAGAGGGACAGAGACAATAGAGAGACAAGGACAGTGAGAGAGACAGAGTAAAGGCACTGAGAGGGACCCCGAGTGCCAGGAATTCAGTTTAAAGACTTTGTTTACCCATTTTCCTCTGATATGGACATACTGTGAGAAAGGATAAGAGAATAGGGCCTGAAAAGGTAAGAATATGTAGGGTGAAATGCCTACTGGCAGTTCCCAGCCTTTAATCCATAGATTCCCCATGGTTTTAGCCAGAGGGAATGAACGATTTTATTTTGTTTAGGACGCCACTTCAAGACTTTTTCCTGTTTTCTCTTCACAGGTGTGGGAAATGGGTTGTTAGCAATCCTAGTAGAGAGCTTCCTTTGTTCTGCAGGTGTCCTCTATCAGCCTGGCTGCAGGGCTGATCAACACAATGGAGCCCCTGAATATTGCTTGATTTAACATTTTAGTTCTCTTGCCTCCTCCTTACATTATAAGTACTGCCAGATTTCGATGGGTTAACAAAATATAAAAAGCATAAATTTACCTTCTCCAATATAGATAGCTATTATCTAAATTCTCCTGGAATAACTCCACCTAAAAAAAATAGACTTAGGTATGTGCGTGTATGTATGTATGTATATATGTACATATGCATATGTATACACACACATATATATAGAGAGAGAAAATGAATTAAAGTGATGTAGGGAGGAGGCGAGAGAATTAAAATGTTAAATCAAACTAAATTCAGAGACTGCAATGTGCTGATCAGCCCTGCAGCCAGGCTGATAGAGGACACCTGCAGAACAAAGGAAGATTTCTGCTGGGATTGCTAACAACCCATTTCCTTCACCTGTGGAAGAGGAAGAGGGAAAACAGAGTCTTTAAGATGCACCCTACACAGATAAAATCTTTTATTTTCTATGGCTAAAACCAAGGGGGAACCTGTGGATTAAAGGCTGGAACTGCCAGCAGGCCCTTCACTCTACATACTCTTTCTCTTCCCTTTCCTCGCTGTATGTCCATATCAAAGTGTCACCCCTGGGGTGAGGTGAAATCCTGCATCACCCTAGTGGCATGGGTGAGGAGGAAGACAGTGGAGAGTGGCATCGTGTTGTTGTTGTCCCTCGGTTCTTACCCTCCTACGCAGCAAAGAATTACAGGTTGGCGAGATTGAGAAAAAGTAAGGTTTATTGAAAGTACTTTTTAGAAGACTGGCCATACTAAGGAAGGCTGTAGCCCTGTGGAAATTAGGAGGTGAAGAGATAAGACAGCATGCCACAAAGGGAGAGATGGGTTTCTAGCCAGGAACCTATGACAATGCAGAAATGGGAAGGTCTATTTATATTTGGGCCATGAGGACCTAGATGATCTGTATGTGAGGTCATCTTGACTGACAGTTGGCTGCTTTACAAGGCTTTGCCTACCGAGCATATGCTTACCCAGAATTCAGTTCGTCATAATTGGATTCATGAACTTCCAGGAATAGTCATGATATTATAATGATGGTATAATGAGGCTGAAGTTATGGGCAATACTTTCTGTATATGCATTTGTAGCTGGTTTAGCCAACAACTTTTATGGACTTTGTGCTCTAGGATTTGGGGTAATTTATAACCCTAAAAGGGGCCGTGTTTCTGGGAGGTGCTTAAGGAAGGTCTTAAAGGAAATTTTCTATGGTTATGGAGCTGAGTCTTTGCTTCTGTCGCTCATGCTTGACTAACTACTTAACAAGGAAATGGGAACTAAAGAATGATATATAAACTGAATTCTTGGAACACTCCGGGTCCTTCTCACTCTTTGCCTGAGAGGGGACCACGTTCTGTCCATGGAGTGTTACCCCTTTTCTAAAAAGACTTCCCTTTTGACTCTAACTTTGGCGTGTGTGTTGAATTCTTTCTACATTTTCCGCCAAATGACACTCTTCTCTCGGTACAGGGCTTGGTTTCTCTTAACTCGGGAAAAATTTGCCCTGTCCTGAATCAAAAGGACAAAAATTATATATGATTCTTGGGTAGATGATAGCCAGAGCTGCCCCTCTGTACAAGTGGGATAACAATGGAAAAGTATAATTTCTTTTGTAATTTATGAAAAAGTACATGAAAAAGTGTTCCATATAGTTTTCTAGGTATTATTTTTTGATGGGAAGGGTGTTTATATTTTATTTTACAAGCCATAATTTTAAATTTTATGAGGGTCGTTACAATAAAGAATTTTGCTGATTCCCAATTCAGAATAGTTTCGTAGAGTATAAATGATGTGTTTAATATGTATAATTGTTAATTTCTATTTCTTGTTCTCAAACTGGTTATTAAACAATCATGCAGAAATAAAATATAAGTGATGTTTTATTAGAATGTGTTATTTTTTTCAAACATTTTTTGAAATATGGTTATAGTTATAGACTAATATGTAAGCAATTATGAGATTTATGAATCCACTGGCATTGCTTTAGCATCAACTCATTTATATGTTGATGAAGCTTACTAATGTTTTGGAACAATCACACTGACAGTTATACCGCTTAAAGGAAACAACTTGTTTATTACTAAACAGACATCCTAGTATCATTAATTCTTAATCACTTGTAGTGATGACTTTAAATATTTTTAGTCACGAAAAATACAGCTTAATGTTTTACATTATTTTAGGAACTATATAGAAATGATTGCTCTCTCCATGGATTAATTTCTGAAATACTGCCATCTTGTGGTGTTCTTCATAGAACCTCTAAGTCATTTACTTTATGGACTTTCAGTGAAAACAAAAATTGTCCTCTAATGAGATAAATAAATAGATTCAAGTGAGCACCCTAGAAACCTAGAGAGTAAGATTAACCTTTATCTTATTAATTATAAAATATCTCTTTAGTATTCATCTAGGTGGGGAGTTCTAATGCAATATTTCAGAAGCAGAAGAGATAGTTTATCTTATTTGCCTATGAATTTCTTAATGGGAAATAAATAATTCAAGGATAAATTTAATCAAATACTAACTAATATTCTCTCTGGAGAGAAAACCCTTTATTTTGGGTCAGTCCAATTTATGTCAGTACAACTACTACTTACTGAGTATATTTAGTATGTTTTATGCATTATTTGGCAAACAAACATAGGCCAGTGGCTACTCTTTGATTTCCTTTGGCTTTTGATGAAGCTGGGTTTCATTTGCATTATGGTTTGGATCATCGAATTCCTGGATACATATTTTTGTTTTGACATAGTTGAGTTATTTGAGTCTCCAGAATCTTGTGAATTTCTCTTTTTCCTAACCACAGAAAATAAATATACAACTAATAGCAACACACGTTAGCTTATAGTCTATTTCATTTTATTATTGGAAATATGATTATTTAGTTTAATTCAATTTTTCCCTTATATACTAGTTTGATTCCAAATTAAGCTCATCTGTTTCCAAAAAACAAAGTTAGGTATTTATTTCTGTTGAAGATAAGTAAAAGGATTTTCAACATGATTTGAAGAGCACTTTAAAACTTT
This sequence comes from Pteropus vampyrus, assembly GCF_000151845.1. Classification (NCBI taxonomy): domain Eukaryota; kingdom Metazoa; phylum Chordata; class Mammalia; order Chiroptera; family Pteropodidae; genus Pteropus; species Pteropus vampyrus. The sequence continues at coordinate 1,615,990 of NW_011888814.1, forward strand.
TTCATAAATTACTGGCAATATCACAATCTCCATTTAAATCTATAAATTCTGACATATTCATTCAAATGATCAGTTATGTTACTTTATGGTTTATTTTGTAAAGGTTCTTTGTTACATAAAATTTAAAATAATAAAAATATGAAAATTTAGCTTGAAGAAGAAGTCCCATGGTCTTTTGCACTGAAGTACCTAGATCTACAATAATTCACCAAGAGCATTTTATAGATTGTAAACCGAAGAACAATATCTGGAAACACTTTTAAGATCAGCCTAGGCTTCTTCTGGTAACAGAAGTAGAAGGAAGCATTTTCAAAGTGTTGCCAGGATAAAATGTCCTTAAGCTTTGAGTATTGAAGCAGTTTTCACATAATTAAAGGAAAACGCCTTATGAGGCACTTTGCCCTTGCTCTCAGGACACCACACTTTTATTTTCTGCAGCAGAAATTAATGTAAGTTCTATCAATGAACTGAACCTTGTAATAAGCTCTGCTTATATCATTGCCAAATGTTTTGTGTATCTCTGCATCCTGTTCCAAAAAATTCAAGTGCTTTTACTTTTTACTATGAAACATTGACTTACAGAGAAACTTCAGTATTTTCTTCCAGGGTTAAACCCCTGACCCTGAGACATAATCAAGAATATTACTGCCCTTCGGTTTCATGTCTTCAAATGCTCAATTTCAAAATCAGTTTTAGTAGGAGTAAAAGCATAATAGTTTTGAACAAGTACCAATGCTAATATAGTAAGACCAAAATAATCTGTTTTCAAGTAAGTGATACAGCTTCTATTAATACTCATTATCATTAATATTTTAGTTCAAAATAACATTTGAATATAGTCCATAATGTGAAAGAAAAGCAATTTTATTTTAGCTGGAAATTCAGGCATGATTAGAAATTACAAAATGGATAAAAATCTTGGCAAAATGCTGCTTGGTAAGAAAATGTTATATTTTAAGTAAAAAATGATACTGATATAACATTAAATATAGAACTTACGCACATGACATTAAACACATATACAGAAGAGACTTTTATTATACTAGTTTTGTGTAATATCAAGGCATACTGCTCCAAAGCTGTCTGTATTAATTACATTAATATGAAAATATCACAGATTGACAATATTTCTAGAAAATATGATAATTTTCAAACAATTTAAATTTCTTTGAAGCAAGTGTTTTTGAAATAAATATATCTCGTATTTAGACATTTGCCACATTAAAATTTTGCCACATTAATATTTAGACATTTGCCACATTAAAATTTTGATTCCCCTTTGCCACATTAAAATTTTCAAGAGTTTTGTGTGTATACCCATTTTAATCTGGCAGCACCTAACCAAAGGTTGTCAGGGGCTCTCTACAGCCAGAAACTAGGAGAGGAATATTTATAGAAAAGATGTAGAAGCAAAGCAAGGAAATTATTTGATTGGCTTTAGCTTAAATAGTTGTCTTATTTGGGAAAGCCTCATTGATTGTTTGTAATCGATTCTTAAGTTTTATTTCCCTGGAGTTGGGTACTATGAGTCTAGTTTAAGTTTTGGTTTGCATCAGTAGCCTACCAAGACATTAGAACCACCTAAGTCTAATGGAACTAAATTCTGGGAATGAATAGAAATGTAGAGTTTTTCCTCTGTTTGCATAGTTACTATGCAAGAAAACAGAATTAAAGTTCATAAGAAGAAAGAAAGGTGAAGTTGACATTGATTTGTTCAGTCATTCACCTTTTACATAGTGTCTGTTATGTGCCAAGTGTCCAGCATTCAGAGAGAGATGCATCTAGGAGTTAAACTGAATAGCACTGGTTTTTGTTTTTGTTTTTCCCCTCTCCATCGAAGATGCAAATACTGCATTTGGATGGTCAACAGCAACATAATGTAAATTTTCTTTAAACAATGAAATTCTGAAAATTTGGAAAATTTTGATTTTATTACATTTAGCTGATTCTTTAAGTTTGGAATCAGAGGTGTGGCTCTATAAATATCTAGGATAAAGACCCACAAATGTCTCCCTGAAGAAGAGTAGTAACAACCCTGTTTTCTCATCACACTTGTTTATCAGTGCTGAACAGAATATGGAGGTGGATAGAAATGGAGACTAATTTAATTGGAAAACCAAACATTTTCTTAAAATCCTTTCTACACCCAGATATTTGGTGATTTATTATGTTATTACTTGAGTAATCAAATCCCTTTTGTAGAGTCTGAGAAGCATACATAAAAAGTGGGGATATAAAAGACTTAGTGTGTGTGTGTGTGTGTGTGTGTGTGTGTGTGTGTGTGTGTGTGTGTAAAATGTATTTTTTCGTTGTTTCCTATACTAAAGTTGTTTTAAAGAAAAATATATGCATATGCTTGGAAAAGTTTCAGCTTTCCAGATATCATCTCTTTACAGAAATTCAAGCTTGTCTAATAACGGGGTAAAGGACAAGGGATATAACCATTATTAATTTAAAAAATGAATACTACATGATTCTTTTCTAAGACCTTTTGAATGTAACTTTCATTTTGTCTAAAGTATATATCCAATAGTATTTAATAAATTGCTTTGTAAAAGTTTTATTTTCTAATGTTCATTTAACTTTTTTAAACTGTTCATTTTCTTTCATTTAGTTCAAGAAACATATTTAGAATAAAGTATCTTAATGTAATAGTTATTTTCGTTATTTTATATATTAATAATGCCATCTCTTAGCATTCTTCAATTACCATTATGAAACATGGAGCAGGAATACATGGAAGAAGGAAACTTTTTGGTAGGCCGGGGAAGACTGTTTATGAGATAACAGCTTTTGATTAATAAGTTGTTTGATCAATAGCTTTGATTAAATAATATTGAAATTTTCTCCATTGAGGTATTTTTAGATGTTAACTCCTATAACTTTTTATCTTTCCTCACCATTGGATCTTTACCTAAAATAGCATTTTTTTCAAATATTGCATTTCTATTTACCTATAAATCTTTTTTATACTGTTTATTTTTAGGACTTTTGCATTTACAATATACTAATTTTCATATTATGTAACTGAGAAGCATGTTATGTTGTTTTGAACCAGAGCATTTTATCAAAAAAATTATTTGACATGTACTATTAATATAGTATACATTTAACATCATTAATGACAAATCCTAGATTTTATAATGGTTTTCTATAAGTAAGAAAATGAATCTTTGCATGTTCTGATTATTCATAAGAAAAATGGCTACTATTCTATTGATATTTGTTGTATAGCAACAAATTAAAAAGTATTTGTTTATAGCAATAAATTTTAAAATATATACAAATTCATTCACTCATGAATCTAGAAAAATTACCAGTGAAAACTGACCATTGTATGGTACATAAATGATGGTTGTGGTTGGAGCATTTGAAAAAATTATGTTTTTTCTATTACTCTTTATTGCATTTTATAACAACAAATATAACAATCTTACAAACAGCTGAATTTTTGAAGATTTAATCAAACTGAATATAATCATTTTTCATGCATTTCTCATATTCCAATTAATTTATGCTTACTTTTTCCCCCTTCAGTTATTTTTTCCATCAGCCTGGACAATGGTCTAGACTATGTTAACATTACAATAATTCTATAAATTAATGTATATGACAAAATATGGCATATTTTTATTTTCATCTATCCCAGCAGGAATGACATATGTGTGTGCGGTTTTGTTTGTGTTTTATAGGTTTCTGTTTATAAGGTATCTGGATGAATTAAAAGTGGCTATTAGCATTCATTATTCTTGTGATGAGGTTCTATAAAACAAAATATATGAAACTTAGGAAGTTATAACAAATGACTCTTAAATAAATTGTAATGTATCCTAAAACAGACCATTTTTAAAATCATTGGAAGCAAATTAAAAGTAGGATTTTAAAACAAGATACGATAAAATGAAAAGAATACTAATATGTGATCAGAAATATCAAGGAAGGCAGATGAGATGATAAAATTATGGTTTGAAATTATCCAGTGCTTTTAAACAATAGATGAAAGATTTTGAATTTGAGAAAACGAATCAGTATTGTTGAACTCAAAACTGAAAAAGTTTCCTGGAATGAAAAGGCAAAATAAGAAGGAAAAAAAAGGTGGTAATAGGAAATCTAATACATGAGGGTAGTCAATATGATGAATAATTTGAGCTTTATAGAAAAAACATCTTTATTTTTTGCCGCTTCAAACAAGCTTCTTTGGATGTCCATTTCTGTATTTGGTTGACATCTTGGGCTTATTCTACAACTATTCTTATTCTATTTATGTTCACCAATAAGAACAATATCCCTATAGTAATTGAGACTCACTTTATAATTGAAATGATGAAACCGAGTTTATTACAGTCTAAACCATCACTTTAATCATATACTGAACTCAGTGTTTTGTCCTTCACTTTATCATATTTGTGGCCAATATACCAGCAATAGGAAAGAGGACTAGTATGTGCACTCCTTATTTTTCACTCTCCTTCATCCCCCCTCTACCTTGTTTTGTTCTTCTTCATCTGCTAAGGAAAAATTAAAGTGAAAGGAAATTAAAGAGACTGAATTTTTTTCCCGGTAGGTATTGAATTTTGCCTCTCATAGAACATAGGTATTTTGTTTGTGTGTTTGTTTTATTAGAGGCTCTGTAGGAGCTTCCGCACTGAAGAGTTTCCTTATGTGAAAGTGAAGAAGAATTTTCACTCAAAAGGCTAACCTTATAATCAACTCTTTGTTCTGCTTCTTTAGATATGCTTGCCATACAGGCCGTAGGGCAAGGTGACCTCGAAATTAACTTAAGACTCATCCTCTCTTTTGTTTGTTCTAAGTAACAAATGTAACTGCCTGCAACCCATAGCAACTCCAGCGCTTTGTAACCAGCTGAGGACAAATTAACCAATCGGCCCATGCTAACTGAGCTCTATAAAAGCAAAGTTGCCCGTGAGCTCTAGGCCCAGATCTTCAGAGTGCTAGCTCCTCTGGGACCATCGGCTTAATAAACCTGAGTTCTCCAACTCTCCAAGTGGTGCTTGGTTTCTCGCCAGTCTGATTTTTGCAACATTTCTGCAACAAAAGAAGCCCTTAGTTGTGACTGCTTACTGTGCACAACCTCCAGATTTCACTCTCCACAGTATACACCACAGCCTCGAGCACACTTTGCCTGGTAACCAGATAATTGGGACAGAACTTTGGCAAGAGAGCTCAGACTCAGCTACTTTCTGCTGTATCTGCACAGCCCTTGGTACAGTCATATCCCCTGGCAATTCCAAAGAAAAGACTAGTGGCTCCACCTTTGGTCCTCTCTCTACCATGTATGTTATCCAGTCTCCCAGGAATATATGTTATGCTCTCTCAATAAATCTCTTACCACACTTCTATGGCCACCCTGCAGTAGCCCTATGATCCAGAGTGAGGTGCCTAAAATTTTATGGATGTCTTCAAAATCCATGAACAATTTTTTGTGCACTCCACCTCATGACTTGGCTTGGGAAGGAAAGACTTATTCCTTCATTTAAGGATGGGAGATTGGAAGAAAAAGGGGGAAAAAAAAGAAAATAGTCTCCTGATTTTAATTAATATTCCTATTTCAATCTGAAGTAGAATATAATTAATGATCAAAAATGTTTTGAGGACTAACTAATGTCTAGTACAGTATTTTGCTCTATATTATTAGAACATCAAATTTATATGATATTTTCACTTTATAAAGTGTTCTTACTCTCATAATTTCATGCAAGCTTCACACAAAATTCTGAGAAAGATGTAGAGAAGACATTTTTAATTCCAGATGCACAAATGAGGAAACATTTTAAATTCTAGATTGGAAAACTTAAGTGATTTGCTATGGCTAAAAGCCAGTAAGTCATAAAGCAGGTCTTAAATCTGTCTGCTATTATTTCTAATTCCCCCTCAGCCCCAGTTAATTGTGATTCATATAAATACAAAGCAATTAGTTACTCTGAATATATTTGAATGTTGAACTTTTATAATACTAACATTTGTGCCATTGGGGTAATATATTATTTTAAAGGCACAGAAGAAAAATGAACAATATATACCATGCTTCATAAGAGACTTGAGAAAGCTTGTATTATGCAGTTTTGTTCCCCCAGATGCACATGACTAAAAAGTTTCAAGCAAGTGGCTAACTCATTCTCTACTTTGCTTGTTATGTTTTTGTATGTATGTATCTATCTGTGTGTAAAATTAATATTATACTGAAATTCATTTACATGTGAAAACTATATTTGGAAATATTTATTTTTATTAATTTAAAAATTCTGTTCTTTCAGACAATTTTTAATTAAATTTATTTGGGTGACATTGGTTAATAAACTTACATAGATTTCAAGTGTACAATTTAGTAATACATCATATGTATATTTGATGTGTGTTCACCACCCAAAGTCAAATCTACTTCCGTCACCATATATTTGACCCCCTTTACCCTTAGTTACCTCCTCTATTCCCTTTCCCTCTGGTAACCACTAAACTGTTGTCTGTGTCTATGAGTTCTTGTTTGTCTTGTTCATCTGTTACTTTCAGCTTTATATTTCACATGAGTGAAATTATATGGTTCTCAACTTTTTCTATCTGACTTATTTCATATACCTTAGTAATCTGAAGATTCATTCACTTTGTTGCAATGAGAGTATTTAATCTTTTCCTATGGCTGAGTAATATTCTATTGTATATATATACCACATCTTTATTTCGGAGAAATGGAAATATATTCCATGTTCATGAATTAGAAGAACAAACAGTTAAAATAGCCACATTACTTAAAGTAATATGTAGATATAATGCAATCCCCATCAAAGTTCCAATAGAATTTTTTAAATAAATAGAATAAAAGCTATCAGATTTGTATGTAATCATAAAGGATTCCAAATGGCCAAAGCAATTCTAAGAAAAAAGAACAAGGCCAAAGCTATCACATTGCCTGACTTCAAATTATACTACAAAGCTATAATAATCAAAACAGCATGGTATTGGCAGAAAAAGAGACATATAAACCAGAGGAACAGAATTGAGAGCCCAAAAGTATACCCACATATATATAGGCAAATAATTTTTGACAAAGGAGAAAAAACATACAATGGAGAAAAGAAAGCCTCTTCAATTAATGGTGCTGGGAAAATTGGAAAACCACATGTAAAATGAAACTAGACTGCCCTCTGTCACCATACACACAAAAAATTTGACTCAAAATGGACTAAAGACCTAAATATAAGACCTGAAACAATAATTGCATAGAAGAAAACATAAATACTAAACTCATTGACCTTGGTTTTAGAGAGGATATTATAAATTTGATTTCAAAGGCAAGAGAAGTAAAAGCAAAAAAATAAATGAATGGGACTATGACACACTAAAAAGCTTCTGTACAGCAAAATAAAACATTAATAAAACAAAGAAACAACCAGCTGAATGTATTTGCAAACAACACCTTCAATAAAGGATTGATATCCAAAATATATAAAGAACTCATACAACTCAGCAACAAAAATATAAACAATCCAATTAAAAAATGGGCAGAAGATCTGAACAGATACTTCTTCCAAGAAGACATACAAGTGGCCAAAAGACATATGAAAACATGCTCAACTTCACTTGCTATTAAAGAAATTCAAAACCACAATGAGATATCACCTCACACCTGTTAGAATGGCTCTCATCAACAGGACAAGTAATAACAAGTGTTGGAGAGGTTGAAGGGGAAAAGAAACCCTCAACTCTCATACAGTGCTAGTGAGAATGTAAATTGGTACAGCCACTATGGAAAATAGTATGGAGATTCCTCAAAAAACTAAGAATAGAATTACCACATGACCCAGCAATCCCTGTTCTGGATATCTACCCCCAAAATTTGAAAACATTTATTAGTAAAAATATATGCACCCCATTGTTCATTTCAGCATAATTCATGGTGGCCAAGACATGAAAACAACCAAAGTGTCCTTCAATCGCTGATTAGATAAATTCTTATAAAATGATTTATGTATGTGTGTGTGTAAGAGAGAGCTAATGCAGGGGAAGTATTCAATAAAGAAAGTCAGATTTGCGTTCTTCCAGCTTTTGCAAAGAAGGCATCTGAAACAAGCAAATCATTTAAATTCTTGGCCTTTCTCGCCCTAGAATTTTATGTTCTTTTGAACCATTTCTTGTTTAACTAAAGTTCCAGGGACTAGAAGACTGCCAAAATATAGTATTTCTGGTTCATGAACCTAAGATAATTCACAAGTTGTAGAATGTATTGAAATTTGTTTATTGTAAACATGAAAATACTGAAACTCCCTTCACTGTAAAACAAACTGAGGTCCAGTGAGTTTGAAGGTAAGCATTGAAGTTTCGGTTATAGTCATGAGCTGGCTTAGGTAGACACAGTTATAAGTTATAATGAAGATATCTTGCTTTTTTTTTTTCCGTTGGCCTTCAACAGCATCTATTCAACAGAGCCTTCTGTTCTAGTGTAAAAAGTAATCATTTGAACATGTTCAATATTCAAATAAGCATATTGGTATCATAAGTTCTCTGTGAAAGTTAAAGAAAAATATATCATTTGCCCTCATTGAGTATTTATTCTATATAATAAAAGGAGAGCAAACATTTTTGCGACTTTTACAACGCCATTGAAAATTAATATATTAATTATATATTTGGGGGAACCATGGTATATTGTTGTTAACTGCTAAAGTGATGAATGAGACCACAGGAAAATAAGGATATTTCTAGATTATTATACTGCTCTTTTAAAGTCTCAGTGACTAAAGAAATTAATCACCAAGAAAACAAATAAACTTAATATACCAAATTATTTATCTTGTCATTTTATTTTTTTCATTTG
>NW_011888814.1:1624869-1634828 GCF_000151845.1 Pteropus vampyrus
AGATAATTCACAAGTTGTAGAATGTATTGAAATTTGTTTATTGTAAACATGAAAATACTGAAACTCCCTTCACTGTAAAACAAACTGAGGTCCAGTGAGTTTGAAGGTAAGCATTGAAGTTTCGGTTATAGTCATGAGCTGGCTTAGGTAGACACAGTTATAAGTTATAATGAAGATATCTTGCTTTTTTTTTTTCCGTTGGCCTTCAACAGCATCTATTCAACAGAGCCTTCTGTTCTAGTGTAAAAAGTAATCATTTGAACATGTTCAATATTCAAATAAGCATATTGCTATCATAAGTTCTCTGTGAAAGTTAAAGAAAAATATATCATTTGCCCTCATTGAGTATTTATTCTATATAATAAAAGGAGAGCAAACATTTTTGCGACTTTTACAACGCCATTGAAAATTAATATATTAATTATATATTTGGGGGAACCATGGTATATTGTTGTTTACTGCTAAAGTGATGAATGAGACCACAGGAAAATAAGGATATTTCTAGATTATTATACTGCTCTTTTAAAGTCTCAGTGACTAAAGAAATTAATCACCAAGAAAACAAATAAACTTAATATACCAAATTATTTATCTTGTCATTTTATTTTTTTCATTTGTTGCTAGTGGCAGAACATTTAATTCACATCAGCTAGATCAATAACAGAATTCTATCTTGCTAAGATAGTGATTATAGTGATTTTCTTAAACATCAGACAGCCTGAGAAATTTAGACATAATACCGGGTTCAAATACAGCTGAGTTTTTTGTTCAAATATTACTTGATATCAGTTTTCCTGACCCTTTGACATTTCTGCTCAACTGGATTTACTCTCAGATTCTACAAGATAGCTTTCATTTTATAGCTCTCAAAAACAATCCAAAAAAATCAAAAGACTACTTAGGGTTCATGCTTTTTGAATGACCACATTCACATATATCACATAAACATACATGTGTATATATCCTGTATCTACTTGGTTCCGATAGGACTGATAACATCCTCATTTAGTCATAACATTTAGCTTCATATCCAGGTTTTTTGAGTGATGTTAAGCTCAGATATAAATCATCTGCAACTGATAACTTGAAGTTAAATTATATATTTATCCAGCAACAAAGGTAATCAACATCATTATTAATATGGACCACATATATCCTAAAACATAGACAGGAAAGAACTCCCTAAACTGGCAATTAACTAAATTTGTTTTTGTTCCTGTTGTTACTTTTTTTATTTTTACATCATCTGTACTTCTCTTATTTATTCTTACCCATCTTGATCATACCTGAGGTAAACATGCAGATGGCCTTACATTCTGCAAAGTGTGATCCTTAGCAGCCACTATCTTGTAAGCATGGTTTACATGGGCAGGCAGAGGCTACAAAATACAATTTTCTTAAACTTTTTTTCCAAAATATATCTTATTTTGGTTAAAATCCAGTCTATTAAGCAATGCTGGCGATCTTGCTCACTTATACTCCTTGGATGTAACTTTTTGTCTGGGAAGTTCTCTCTCTAATCAATAGGCTTCTGTGCTCTGTTTATCCTATAAGGATTCAGGTTATGATTTCCATTTGGACCACTGGCTTCTTCTTGGCTTCTATATGCATTTTAACCTCTTTCTTGAAAAACTCAAAATAATGGTCTAGTGGGTTGGGAGCACAGGCTGCATCTCTTCTACAATGTTAGGCAGGGAGTTCATGAGAGGAGTCACATTAAATAAGTTCAGGAAAATCCTGCTTTTTATCGATCATTATCTTATAATTTTCCTTGACTTTTAACAATATTATCTTGATTCCCAGTATTGTTCTCCAATGCTACCAGTTTCCAGGTTGAATTATGTAATCTTGGATTACAGGACACAAGAATAAAATGTCCTCTTCTTGTTTTAACTTCCTTGTACTTTCAGAAAGGTTATTTTCTTAGCTCTGGTCCTCTAGAAAACAGAACTGAAGACAAGAATTCAGGGGATAATATTTTATTATAGAGGTGCAAGCCGAAACTGTGAGAAAAAAATAAAGTGAGGCAAAGGTAGACATACTGATTTTCCACCTTCCTTTGTTACTTTATGTGTGCAGTATTTTTGATTCTTTAACAAGAATCTTTTTTAAAAAATCGAAAATTATAGAAGATTTAGTTAAAAAATTTTTACATACTTAGTTTTAATTATTATTTATTTTACTATGCCTGTCCTTAAAATCTATAATGTGTCACTTTGTTTTTAATGTTTGTGACATGAAGGTATACTTTCTTGTCCATCTCTAGAAAGAATAGCTAAATGCTAAGTTATAATGTTAAAATATGAAGTCTAGAAGATGGCTAAGAGTGGTTTTTTCATTCTTGATTTGCTTATTATCAGACGTACCGTGGATGTTTTCTTCTCTGTTCTGCTGCCTTACGATGTTTTAGACCTACTAGCTCTCCATCTTCCATTGAAAAAGAGAGTTGCAAAAATTCGTATTTTTTCAAATCTATCATAGTCTCAAACTAAAATATCTACTCTAAGACAAACTTTTAAAATGGGAATATTAACTGCCTCTTAAAGCTTACTCTCTTTTACCATGTTTAAATCATTATTTCCTTTCATTTATCAAGACTTTCATGATTACTCTTATTTCAGATTTTTGCAAGGGTATTGTAATAATTTATGTTCTACATAATAATGATTGTTTTTAATTGGAGTAGAGACAATAAAGATTGACAAGAATTGAAAGATTTAAGACTTATTTGGTGATATAGCATTGATAGGAGTACATAATAAAGTAGGTAAGTGAGAAGAATAAAGAAATTATTAACTTAAGCAGGGTGAGTGGCATGTGTTTACAGTTTCCTATGGTACAATCTAATTTCTACACACTCACCCAGATCCGTTCCATTATCCCAACTCTTAATTCTAATGTATTCAGGTTAAATTAAAACAGTTTTGAGTATTTTTGTATCCATTAATCATATCCTACATTATCACAATGATTTATTAACATTTTGAAATTTATTAAAACCTGAATATTATTATAGATGTTTCTTAGAATGCATCTAATTTGACTAAAAAAATCACATTAAGATATTTAGGAAATGATATTAAACCTATAAATTAATATCTGTAAGCAAGGTATATGATTTGCATCTCTAAATTTCTAAAATGTTTCTTAAATTTCTCTATATTATTTTCATGTGTATAAGCCATATGCATTTTTGTTCCTTTTTTAAAAAAATGGTTCCCCAAATATTTTCTCTAGCTTATTATTGCTAGTATAAGGAAAGACGCTAATTTTATTCATTTATATTTATAGAATTCCTGTACTTTGGGGGTTTTTTCTTCTTCAGTAGATATTGTGTTATTTGAATAATTTAACTTTTCATAACTTCTAGAAAAATTATTAAATGATAGCAAAAGTGATAGTAAGCTTTGTTACTTGTATTTTTATGTTTAATGGGAATACTTCAAGTATTTCTCCTATTTTTGCTATAATCCCTTCTCATTTGTGACTGCCTTTAGGTTATGTTCGTAGAAACAGTGGGCTTTCCAAAGCACAAGCCTCTATTTTGAAGAATATCATTCAAACAAATGTTGCATCATTGAAATTCAGGCATTTGAAATTACCAAAGGATTGTTAACTTTCAGAATTATTTCCTAGCATTGCTCAATCTCCGTATCCAAGTGTAGTTTGGTCAATGTTTCCAAAGTATTTAACACACCAGATTCTTCATCTGTTGGTGCTAACAGAACCATAGAGCAATTTATCTGAAAACCCGAAACATTTTAGGCCATACAGACCTTTCAGATTACTGGTTGGGAATAAAAGAAAAAATAAAGAAGTAGTAAAGTGAGGAATATAAACCACCCAAATGTGATAATTTAAGTGATGGAGAGGAGTTATGTTTACAGATTCACTGAGATATATTTTGAGATGTGTTGAAGGAACACACTTTGGCTGAGGGGGTTGAAAGAACAACAGTAGAGGAAAGGAAATTACTTATGAGATCCCAGAAAACTAGTTGTTGTTCATTTATAGAGCTCAACAACCCGAAGCAAATAATACAGAATCTCAAATAATAATAGTGAGGCTTTTAAATAGAACAATAGAAATGTCTGGTGAGTTTGATGCACAGGAACACAAGCTTCGACATTTATAAAAATCATCAGAAGTCATTGAACTCATCAGTCATGAGATACACTGAATTCTTATGTAGAAGGTTCTGTCTATGTCTACAGTGGCCTCAATAGAGAAAAGATAGTATTGGCTGTATGCTTAAGAGCATTATTTTTATTGTTTAAAAATGCCATGATTGGTAGATTGATAAAGATGTAAATTATGAGGGAATAATATATATAAATTATGAGGGAATTTCAGAAATAGATTGAGTAAATCATCGTATTATTTGATATTATAGATCTGAAGGTTTTCTTATTTTTAACAAACCTATTCCAAGATCATTTTTTGTTTTATTCTGTAGTAATAAAAAATATTTTGTCTTTCATTATTTCAGAGAAGAGAATTTTTAAAAGCAGAGAGATAACTTGTTCAAGGTGAAAGAGCACCAATAACTTTTTCGAAGTCACAGAAATGCATTGAAAATTTCCTGAGATTTGAGAAAAAGCAGGAAGAGAGAAAACAAAGTCAAATGTGATACAGTTTTAATTGATTCAAGATACCAAACACACACACAGAACTTTAAATTAGAATGGCTGCACAGGTAAAATTTTCTTTCGGTGTTTATTTATATGTTTCACAAAGTGGCAGTTGTGAATCCAAGTTTTGTGAGAGCTTAAACTTAATTGGGGAGACATCTTTAGGTAAAAAAATAAATAAATACAAAATTATTTTTTAAAATTACAAAATATGAAAGGTATTTGTTTATAGAAAACATAACAATAAATTATAAATTTCAAAAAGTTGACAATAAAAACATAATAAAATCCAAAATATTTATATTAATTAAGTGTCATACTGCACATTAATTTGTTCCACGTTCTCTTTCTTTGATCACCTTATAGATAACAATATTATGTTTTATTATTATTATTATTATTAATATTATAGAGAATATAGAAAGCCCATCCTGTTTTTTTCCTACTTAGTTGATCAAATATTTTTTATTGATAATTCTTAAAAATTTGATTTATCTTTGAAATTCATTATTACTATACTGGCAATTTAAACTACTGGTTATGATGAAGTAACAGACTTACTCTTAAAACAACTAAAAAGAAGAAAAAATATATGCCATAAATTTTTAGACACTGCACAATAGATAGTCAAGACATTAATTCCTGTGAGAAGGATAGCTAATGAGGTTAGCAGTGGAATCTATCTAGCATATTGCTTGGAGAGAATGTCTAGGCCACAGTAAAGAAAGTTTGCCAAGTTGTGTGGATGTTTCAGAGTTTGGGGAGACCAGTGTGACAAAAATTCACAAAGAAGAGTACTGAAGAGAAGAAATTTACATGTAGAACTCTGTGCTTTTTGCTAGATAATGAGTAGTCTAACACTTGTGAAGAAATCATCTAAAACCAAGGCAATCACTGCCACCGACAGCAGGGTAAAATTCCCAGAAGTCAGTAGGGCTCAGCATAGCCAGAGTTGAAAAAGTTACTAATGAACTACAAATAATGTAATACAAGTATTTTACCTTAGTAGTAGAGCCAACTTAAACCTAGTATAAAGGTTATATTAATCTCTAGGATTGTAAACATAGTAAAAGTTAAAAACACATATTGAAAGGCTCAAACTATTTACAGGTAACATAACTGAATCATAGAAAAATGCTAAAACTATATTGAGGAATATTACCCTTCTCCCTAATAAATCTAGCATCCAACAATATAAAGTTCAAAATATATTATATTCAATTTTCAAACATGCCAAGAACCAGAAAAATATTTAATAATTCAGCAAATCAGCAAATAATTCTAGACCCAGAAATAACACAGATAAAATTATTAGGCAAGGCAATTATCACAGTTTTAAAAAAAGCTTTCAAAGTTAAATAAATAGAATAGCATTTTAAGAAAACATCAAGAAGTATGAAAAAAGGCATATTAAACTTAGAGGAATAAAAATACAATGTTAGAAAATTAAAAAACAACACTGAATGAAATTAAAAACAGCATTGAATGATCATACTAAAAAAAAAGATTTTAATATTGCATTCAAATAACAAAATAAAGAAAAATAAATGAACTGTGTTCTATCAGTGAGCTGAATATCAACATTAAGCCCCTTAGTATTTGTATAGAGAAGAGAAGTTTGGGGTAGAGATAGCAGAAAAAATATAAGAAATAATTGCCTATAATTTTCAAAAATTGACAAAAGCTTTAAACCAAAGAACCAAGAATTTCAATAAACAGTAAAAACAAGAAACATGAAGAAAACTGCACCAAGGCATATTATACTAAAACTAACACTAGAAAGAAGATAATTCTTAAAAACAGCTGAGAGGAAAGACACATTGTCCAGAAGAGAGAGACATGTCTAAAAGAATAAAGGATGATGATAGAATTCTTTTGGAAATGAGGTAAGTCATAATGCTGCGAAGCAATATTTTTATGATCTGAAAGAAACTTTACATTTAGAAAGTTCATTAAGTAGAAGGAAAATGATGCCAGATGGAAATCTAGATCTATATGAAGAATGATGATCACTTAAAATTATAGGTATGTGGTAAATATAAAATATATTTTTCTTCAAAAAGTTTTTAAATATTTTGAAGTTTAAAGCAAAAATTATTTTACCAATACTGTGGAGTTTATCAAATATGTATTTTATATTTTATAAAATGCTTGACAATGACAACATAAACACAATGTTAGGAGAAACTGAAAAATACTGTGACATAGTATATATGAAATGACAATATTATTTGAACATTGAATATGATAATACTTATACTGTAAAACCCTAAAATGATCACTAAAATTCAAAGCAAAGATATAGGTGTAGAAAGCCAATGAAAGAAATAAAATAGAATGTTACAAATAACTAATTAATAAAAAATAAAACAATGCAAAAGAGAAAAAAAACAGATGGAAAACTAGGAAACAATTACTAAAATAGTAGAATTTAATCCACATATATAAATATCACACTGTAAAAAATAAATTCTAGGTAGATTTAATGTCTAAATATTAAACATAAACATGAAAACATTTACTGGAAAACCAATATGTCTTCATTACCTAAGATAGTTTTTAAACAAGATACAAATAATGCTAACCATAAAAGAAAAAAGTGTTGAAACAAATTGAGAACTTCTGTTCATTAAATAATAACATCGAGAGTGAAAACAAGCAATGTGAGAGGAGATAGTCTAATATAACATACAACTAGTATTCCATAATATATTTTAAAAACTCTCACAAATTAATGTCAAACAGAAAAAAATCCAGTAGAAATATTGGCAAAAGCCATAATCCTTTAAAAATTTTTTATACAAAAGAATATTCGAGTGGCCAAATGACATGCAAAGATGCTTCACTTAATATAGTCATCAAAGAAATGCAAATTGAAACTTCATGGTGATATTTCCATACACTTCCCCCCCCAACCCCAGGATGACTAAATTTACAAATAAACAGCAAAATTCAAATGTTGCTGATGATGGAGAACAAGCCTAATTATCATGCACTGTTGGAGGAGTATAAAACGCTTTGTATGACTGTTGGTCAGTATTGAGTAGAGTTGAATGTAAGCACACTCTATAGGCTAAAAATTCTACTCTAGGTACATACTGACAGGAAATGCCAAAATAAAAATAGAATAATCTGGTAAAATATAAGAAACTTTATAGCAACACTACTTGTAATAATCAAAAAGGCTATCAATGGTAGAATGGAAAATTAAATTCTAGCATATCCACATAATAGAATGATATATAGCAAATAAAATGAAAGATCCACTGTAGCAACAGAGTTGAATCTCATAAACATAATGTTGAGTGAAAGAATCCAGGCACATGACAATATCTTATGATTTCATTTATATGAAGGGCAAAAACAGGTAAAACTAATCTATGCTGTTAGAAGTCAGCATAGTGGTTATCCTCGTGGGTGATGGTAGGAAAAGGAGGCACTCAGGGTTTTTCTTGAGTGACAGGAATGTTCTGTTTATTAACGTAAGGGATGATTACATGGATGTAATCATCCATGTAATGGATGTTGTGAAAATGCATCACCTCTTTCTCTTCCTCCTCCTTCGATTTCTTTTGTCAGCTAAGATGCAGTGTAGTGTGTAGTGTAGAAGAAAATGCAATTTAGATTTCTTACAGAGTATTTAGACCTTAGACACATTATCTAGAGGTTGATTAGTTGGGCTATAGTGGACTCTGCTGATCCTTTGGGATATCAGCTGTGATTGTCTTATGTAATTCAGTTTATTCTCAGAATCACTGCTTTGATTAGTAGACTGACATTCAAAAATGAGGATTAGAGGGAGAGGGACCATTTTAAAGCTCTCAATTATTATCAGCATTGCTCAGCTATCTAGAATTAAGTCTCTCTTATTTTTGGTTAAATGTATTGCTTCCAGGTAGTTCATCGAAAAGTAGTTGCATCATAAAACAATCACAAACGCAATTGAATATATGTGAATATGAAGTCTAAGGAATCCATCCAGCACATGCAGGTCAGTTATCTGCCACCATTGCATTTTTAAATTATTGAATTTTTTGAACAAAGTATTAGCCTTGGTAATTAAAAAATTATGCAATACAGATAAGCAAAAATTTTTTAAATATTCTGCGGCTTATATTCTGTGGGAAACTTTCCTGGTAGTCTATTTCATGCTAAGCTTGAAGTGATTTAGACATTTTAGTATCATCCTTTATTATTCTTTTTAAGTGCTCCTGTATATTGATGGATTTTAAGCATTCAATAAATTTATAAATAAAAATATTGAGAGACATGTTGCTGTGGTAAGGAAATTTCCTATCTGTATACCCATTAACTTGAGTTATGGAGTGATGGACTTCAGTTGGGTTTGGAGGCAAATTAGTGTCATGCAGAATGGGGTAATAAAATTGTACCTCATAAAGCTCTTCTTGAACATCAGCCAAATCATGGAATATTTGGCAGAATTCCTAGAGAGTTTTTTTTTTACAGAGTATAACTTTAGAATTTTTTAAAATGCTCATAAACACATTTAATGTACATGTTGCTAGTAAACTAGGAAACTATAATAACTCTTCATTACTCTGATATTCAGAAGCCAGTTGTTATAGATTCCAGTAGCTCAGAATATTTAAATCAGATAAGTTGAATTTCTTAGGAAATTAAATTATCCACATTAAGATAATGCACTAACCACAATATAGCTCCAGTGGTCTTGCCTGAGAAGTTTGAATGGAATGCGGAGGTTACCCGAAGCAGTGAGTGGCCTGAAAATAAAAGGAGGTAACAAATGAAAATTGAATGGGTGGACCGAGGTTGTTAATCTAAACGAGTAGATCAAACTGGAATGAGGTAGGTATTTAGAGCTTGAATCCTAATTTTGCAAATATTTGAGGCAGGGAGATGCACATGAATAGAAGATTCTCAAACAGCATATGTAAGTCAAGGACATTAAACAAAAACTTAAAAGAATATTAGAGAGAACTAGGACAGATAATTGCATTGTTGGGCTAAGAAGTTTAACAGGAGTATCCTTCAGAAAGAATGATAGGTTTGAAAATTAAAGTCAGGGAAAGCAAACAAATTTCCATGGTTGGAAATTTGAAATTTTTAAATTTCAGCCAGTTTAAAGTATTATCATGGCACATCTAGATGTTGTGCCTTCATTTATTCATCCTACTTAGTGCCTAGTTGACCTTAATTTTTTTTTCCATTTTGCATTTTACCAATTTTGATTTTCTATTCTCTTCCATTAAAATAAAATAATTTCCTGGAGTTCTTATTAGAAAAAAGTTGGAAATTCTGTACCATATCAACGACCCATGTCCCTTGAACTTTCCTCTCTTTTTATCT
>NW_011888814.1:1636338-1639023 GCF_000151845.1 Pteropus vampyrus
GAAAATATATTTAGTTATATAAATAAAATTAATTGAATCTTTATTATTCTACTTAATACTTAAAATAGTTAAATATTAATAGTCATAGATGCCCCTGAATATTTGCATTTAAACTTTTTTTGGGAAATGGGGAAATGTACTTTCTTCAGTTCTTTTTTTAGTTGGTGTTCTATATTCTTTCCATGTTTGTTCATCTTTAGAATTCCAGAACAGTTTTCATATCTAGTATTTTACTCCCATAGCAAGCACAAGTTCAGCCTACCCATAGGTTATATTTGTATAGTGTTTAAAACTCAGCTGGTATTATTTACAATGGTCTCAGTATGTGTATAATATAGAAGGTACTTGCCAGAGTACCTAATAATCACATACATTTTAAAAAGCATGAGCATTAACAATCACATTGCAAGCAATTATACAATTACCACTCACTGACTAATCCACTTCTGGCAAATCATCAAAGGCCCCAAAATAAATAAATATGTAAATAATAAATAAAGTGTCTATTGCACTATTTTTAATGAAATGTCTACTGCACTATTTTAAGTAGAAGAAAATTTAAAAGAGTTAGTTACATTAATGATATATGTATGCTCACAACCAAAAGATATAATTATAAAATCCTTTTAGATTATTAAAATCCTGGATATGTTATTGATCATTTTATTTACTGAAGCTACAAGTTAATGCAAAATAAAAATATTCTGATAGAAATTTTCTACAACTATCACATAGACAATAGAGATTTCATAAACTCTAATTTCTATATGGTGCTCAAAAAACGAGAGATTTAAAAGCAAAGTATTTCCTAGAGGTTGTCTACATGGCTTTTATTCATTACAACAGGTATAGAATCACCCCAAGTTTGCCCTCTCATGATAAAATATTCACTATTTCCTGATTTTGTAGGGAGCATGTCCACAGTCATAGTCCATCTATGATGGAACAGATACATTGTTCTGCTATGAAAGACATGTAAGAATCATAAGTGGTTCTTAGTTGTCTTCTAAAATTATACTATTTAAGCATTTAAAACATTGAATGTTTGTTAATAAAATATAAAATTTTGTAAGATTGACTTTCGAGAGCCTATTGGAACCAGATTCCCTTCTGCCTAATCGAGACCCCTAGACTTTTATTTAGCTTGAGCAGCAAATTTGAGTAAGCCCAGTGACGTACTTACTTGAAGATTAGAATAGCATTGTTTTCCATGCTGCTCTATGAGAAGGGCAATATCAAAACTAAGTATTAAAACAAGTTAATTGTACTGTAGTAAAGTGCCCATGTCAATTTTGCCTTTGTCATGCCACATATATAGTCGATGTAAAATGTGAACATTCTAATCATATCACTGTTTTGAAACATGTCAGGAAATAACTAGTTTGAATCTCTGATTTTCTTATTGAATTAATTTGGTAATTTTGGAAAATGCAACTTAAAAGGAGCAACATGTTGACTTAAAAATATACATTTTCTGTACAGAAAAGTTAAATAGGAGGCCAGGAAATCATATAGCTGAACAAAAATAAAATTTCTGAACCCCGATGGGAAAAAATTACTGAGCCGTAGAATATGACATGTAACAAACAATAATTCATTTAGCTTGACAAACATCTTAGAGCAGTAGATGGAAAAGTCTAAGACTCTATGTCCTTTTGTGTATATATTCAT
The DNA here is from genome assembly GCF_000151845.1 of Pteropus vampyrus. Taxonomy (NCBI): domain Eukaryota; kingdom Metazoa; phylum Chordata; class Mammalia; order Chiroptera; family Pteropodidae; genus Pteropus; species Pteropus vampyrus. The sequence continues at coordinate 1,638,010 of NW_011888814.1, forward strand.
TTTAGTGAACACATATTATCTCCATAGAAACCAGTAGTAGCCATAGAGTTACTGTTAAACATCACTCTGTGAATGAAGACCGAAGGAAAGAAAGAACTATCCATGTTCCTTTTCAAGATACTTCTAGAACTTTCATGGAAAAGAGATAAAAAGACATGATAATCTAAAACCAATTAGACCCTATTATTGGTTAATGAAAGACAATTATAGTTGATTTCACTATGAAATGAACCCTGGCAGTCTTTTTGAAATGTTTGTCAACACTTCAGTGTGAACTCCTCCCAGTAAACCATCTGCATATAATTTGCATGAATCACATTACCAGTAATTTGTACCAAATCAATGCAACAAGCAAGAGGAGTTATATGATCTGCCTACTGAGATATTGTACCTAATATTTCTTTTAAAAAATCACCTCTTAATAGACACATACCTTATTTTTATTAACAATGTAGCTGTGTCTTTTTAATCTAGAAAATAAATAACAGCACTATGAAATCATGATTTGCCAAATCATGTAAAAGTGTGCATTCTTTTCCTCCTTTCACTGCATGGTCTCCAAACACATTTGAGCTTTGTCACGTGGCCCATTCTGAACCTATCTCCTCAATATTCTATAGCTCGTATAGCTAATTTATATAGCTATATCAAATATTATATAGCTATATCCAAGTGCAACGAATACTGACCTAATTATCTGATGTTGATTTTGGAACTATAAAAAAAGTTATACTTTTAGTTTGTGACTGCAATGGAAATTTGTTTCCTTTATCTTCTTCCTGAGCGCATTGTTTCTGTTTGAGTCATATTGCTTCTACCATGCAAACTGAGCATATGGCAAATTTATGACAACTGTATACAATGATTTGAACTAGGTAATGCTTGGATCATTACAGGTAGAATGGGCAACATAGATAGGCAAAGTTTTTTGGCACTAAACTATTAATGAGTGGTTAGTTTACACACAGATTCACACTCCTGCATGAAAACAATGATAGAAGTAAATATTTGAAA
>NW_011888814.1:1639997-1642544 GCF_000151845.1 Pteropus vampyrus
CAACACCATCAAAAGAAGAAAGCTTTTATCCTCCAAAATGACATGTATCCTTACACTGCAATTCAAATATTTCTCAGAAACCTCATATTTCTCCAATTTTTATTAGTTATTAAGTCTTATTTGTTACGAACATAATTATTTGAGTAATTCATTTTTATAGTTTTTAAAAAGTATGACTTGAAAATAGATTTTCTTTTCCCTCCTTAATTTAATCCTATACTCAAATATGTGTATTTGAAATGTAATACACATTTTTCTGCATCTGGAATTTTTCACATAATAATATATTGAAACATCTTGTTTTTTCAACATGTACAGATTTATTATTTTCTATGTAATTGTATCTTTATATATTCCATTGATAAAATATACCATAACTGTTACCATAAAAATAGGGGATTTCCCCCCAATATATTGATGATGCATATATGTGGGAATAATTTTCAAATGGCCTGGAAGGATATAGAAATAAAAATAAAAGCCTTCATTTTTTTCACTCACAAAGACATTCAGGGCTAAAAGTTTGTTTTTAGCTCTACTAGTGTTTATATTTATCGTGTGTGTGTGTGTGTGTGTGTAAAATGTTTCTATTTATCTTGAGCCTATATATTAATTTGTTAATTTTTAAGAGTACTGTTAATGTACCATCGTGAATTAGCACATTGTATGTTAAGCATTATTCCTTACTTAGCTCATATATATTATTAGAGATGTTTATGATTGCCTTTTATAAGGGTTATCTTCATGATTTAACTATTATATTAAAATGTTATTTATTGATTTATAAACTGTAACCAAGTCCTGTTTCCTGTATAAAACATTGCTCCAGTAATTATCCATATTTTTCCTTCATCCTTAATTTTTTTGCTTTTTGCTGGATCATTTCCATGAACACACAATCTTACTGTTCTTTCTTCTTAAAAAAAGTTCTTATTCCTACTTTTCCCATCAGCTATATTTTACTTTTTTCCTTTATCGTACAGCAAAATTCCTTTGAAGAAGATGATTATACTTATTTTCTTCAATTTCTCTCTTACCATTTAATTTATCATATTCATTTCAAAACACTTCATCTATTTCTGAGTTTTTTTAATGAAAAAGAACCTGTGCTTATTAAAAGATCTATAATATCTTCATATTTTTTATGATTACTGTTTTGTTTGGAATTACTTGTTAGGTTTCATTTTTTTCTCAGTCCAAAAGGAGTCTCTACCTGTTAAAGAAGTGTTTAATCTATTAATATCAATTATAATTGCTGATTTATTAGAAATTTCTTGAAACATATCATTCTGTTTTGTATTTAACATTCTTCTTTTGTGCTTCCTTCATTAACCTTCCTTGACTTCTCTTAAACTAATTGGATTTCTCTGACTCCATTTCTCTTACTTTATTGGTTTGAATAATATATACATCTACACACATCTAGTTTTTTTCTTTCTCTTAAATTTAAACAACCAGGAAAAATATGTGCATATTTTCAGTAAATTAAAAACTTGCTTTAATTTCCTTTTTAACTTTCTCTTTGTTAAAGTCTATATTATCAATAATTAAAATTTTAATTTCAGTTTGCTTTTCAATATATCAAATTGCATTATTCTAATTACAATGTTTTAAAAATATAGTTATATGGATTACCAACATACTAATTTACATGCTTACCAGTTCTTGTAGTTCATTACTTTTTTCTGTGGTACTTTTTAATTTTCTTTCTGGAAAATATTCAGCCTCTGAAAGTTTATGTACTCTCAGATAAATCAAAAAATATATTTTTTTTTTCTCTAATGAATGACAGACTGTTATTCCCTTATAGGTAATCTAATCTTTGAAGGTTGTCTATATTTTCTTTTTTTTCCTCTTCACTTTTGAGTATTTTTGTTTGGAGTTCTTTCATTTATTCCTCCATAAAGATTTTCCTTTCTCATTTTCAATATGCAATATGTCTATATTCCGATATCTAATCATAAATACTTCCCTTTTTACAGGAATTGTCTTCATATTTGAAGTCAGATAAAGTATTCAGAATATTTCAATGAAGTATTTTGTCATTCAAATTTTAGGAAAATATTCAGAGAAGGTATTATGCAACTTTGGCTATGATCCAATCTTACATCATTGAACACACTCAACATACTGGATAAATTTCCCTAATAATCTAATCCACTGAACTGTTTCTCCTTGTACAAAAAGTGCTAGGAAATTCATTTCTTCTGAAAGAGTTAAAGGACCAGGAAACTTTTTTTTTTTTTTAGATATTTATTACCCTTTCTTGAAAGATAACTTCTCTGTCCTCATCCCCTAAGAAATAAGCTAAGGAAACTGAGTTAAATCACCACCCCGTCCCTAGTACCATCATTAATATCATTTCTCAGCTCCTTTTGTCTGGAAAAGATAATCCATTAATCACTCTTTCTCGTCTACCTGGTTCAACAAATGGAGGAAATTGACCTTGTTTCAATCACCTGAATCACCAATTCATCTTAAATCCCCTGGAAATACCTACAGCTGTTATAAGACTTTTCTTTGGTCTAAGATAAGCATGTTATTCAG
>NW_011888814.1:1642594-1644915 GCF_000151845.1 Pteropus vampyrus
CTATTGTCCTACAGCATGGGTTTGTCAGCATTGTTCTAACATGAGATGGGAAAATAGTTGTTTTATTTCATAAAGACACATGGAAATAAATACACACATGTGTTTCCATTCAATCAATATATACTGTCATAAAATTAATTTGACTTTTTAAAAATTTGAAAACTGTGACTAGATAGGGACTAATAAATAAAAAGTGGCCCATGTCTAATATCATGTATTACATTGCTAGACTTTAACTTTTACTTTTCCTATTCATATTTTAATTGATTTGCTTAACATTTTATATAGCATTACTGTCAGGCTCTTTTCCTAGCACTTTACATTGACCAATTTGATTGTCAAAATAACCCTATAAATTAAGTGCTATTTTTATTCCTGTTTACAGAGGAGGAAACTGAAGCACACATGTAAGTTATTATTTTTTTTTATAAATCACACGGCTGATAAATATTAGAAGCAAGAAAGGTTTAATTTCAGTTATCTTCTGCCTCCTGAGTCTGGTTTCCAAGTCTTTGCTATACAGCTAGACTTAGCTTCAAAACATAGATGGAGCAGCTTTATAACATCACAATAATTATACAATTTTAATCTGTAATGTCTAAAACATTTATCTTTTAAAATAAAAACAAATTAAATATAAATTTACAAACTAATGGAATTTAGATACATGTGATGGCCCTATCAAATGATCAAAATTCATAATTCGTGTGTAGGGATTCAGGATTATAGCAAATATTATACAGAGAGTCAGTGCAGAAGGGTAAGATTAGACCTACTGTCCTTATTTCTTTAGAAATTCTAAATGAAAGATAGGTTTTCATTCCTCAATGGTCAGTAATTCATGTCACTAAAAGTATTCAAATTGATATAAGTTAATGAAGTCTTCATGACCTTACAACACCATCAAAAGAAGAAAGCTTTTATCCTCCAAAATGACATGTATCCTTACACTGCAATTCAAATATTTCTCAGAAACCTCATATTTCTCCAATTTTTATTAGTTATTAAGTCTTATTTGTTACGAACATAATTATTTGAGTAATTCATTTTTATAGTTTTTAAAAAGTATGACTTGAAAATAGATTTTCTTTTCCCTCCTTAATTTAATCCTATACTCAAATATGTGTATTTGAAATGTAATACACATTTTTCTGCATCTGGAATTTTTCACATAATAATATATTGAAACATCTTGTTTTTTCAACATGTACAGATTTATTATTTTCTATGTAATTGTATCTTTATATATTCCATTGATAAAATATACCATAACTGTTACCATAAAAATAGGGGATTTCCCCCCAATATATTGATGATGCATATATGTGGGAATAATTTTCAAATGGCCTGGAAGGATATAGAAATAAAAATAAAAGCCTTCATTTTTTTCACTCACAAAGACATTCAGGGCTAAAAGTTTGTTTTTAGCTCTACTAGTGTTTATATTTATCGTGTGTGTGTGTGTGTGTGTGTAAAATGTTTCTATTTATCTTGAGCCTATATATTAATTTGTTAATTTTTAAGAGTACTGTTAATGTACCATCGTGAATTAGCACATTGTATGTTAAGCATTATTCCTTACTTAGCTCATATATATTATTAGAGATGTTTATGATTGCCTTTTATAAGGGTTATCTTCATGATTTAACTATTATATTAAAATGTTATTTATTGATTTATAAACTGTAACCAAGTCCTGTTTCCTGTATAAAACATTGCTCCAGTAATTATCCATATTTTTCCTTCATCCTTAATTTTTTTGCTTTTTGCTGGATCATTTCCATGAACACACAATCTTACTGTTCTTTCTTCTTAAAAAAAGTTCTTATTCCTACTTTTCCCATCAGCTATATTTTACTTTTTTCCTTTATCGTACAGCAAAATTCCTTTGAAGAAGATGATTATACTTATTTTCTTCAATTTCTCTCTTACCATTTAATTTATCATATTCATTTCAAAACACTTCATCTATTTCTGAGTTTTTTTAATGAAAAAGAACCTGTGCTTATTAAGAGATCTATAATATCTTCATATTTTTTATGATTACTGTTTTGTTTGGAATTACTTGTTAGGTTTCATTTTTTTCTCAGTCCAAAAGGAGTCTCTACCTGTTAAAGAAGTGTTTAATCTATTAATATCAATTATAATTGCTGATTTATTAGAAATTTCTTGAAACATATCATTCTGTTTTGTATTTAACATTCTTCTTTTGTGCTTCCTTCATTAACCTTCCTTGACTTCTCTTAAACTAATTGGATTTCTCTGACTCCATTTCTCTTACTTTATTGGTTTGAATAATATATACATCTACACACATCTAG
>NW_011888814.1:1644965-1648877 GCF_000151845.1 Pteropus vampyrus
CTTATCTCTTTGTATTGTAATTGTTTTTAATCAAGATATACTTTTCTTTCTTTCATCCTTCATAACACTTATATAGAAAACAAGTATACTAATTAACATCTCAACTGCTTCCCAGCTCTTAGTGCAGTGCATTGCTCATGTGTTTGTGGGGATGCTGGTGTAAACAAATTTATTGTGCTGCCAGCCATATACAAGTATAGCACATACAATTACAGTAGTATCATCTAGGTTTGGTATCATCTGGGTATAAAATAATTGAGTAATTATTTTAGTATCATCTAGGTTTAAAATAATTGAGTAATTATTTCAAAAAAAATTTAAATACAGTCTATGATGTTTGCACAATGACAGAATCACTTTATGCCTTTGTTAGAACATATCCCCATCATTAAGTGGAGCGGGACTGTTTTGGTAATGACAATAGCCACTACCTGGGAGGCAAAAATTGTCTTCTGCCTTCTAGGTTCTTCTGCCTGGTCTAAGAATGAGATTGACATGAGACAGATTAACAGAAGAAAATAACCAAATATATAAATACAATTACATGTATAGGTATAATGATTTCATAAGAATATGGGTCCAAGGACAAATCTGGCAGTTAAGGTTTCTGTGCCATTTTGAGCTAAGGAGAAAGGATGGTAATGGTTTGGGACTTCAGAGAGGAGGAAGGCAATTCACATGAATATGGAAAAGCAAATGTTTGGTAAATAAATGTTTGCTGGTCCATGCAGAGATAATGGGATACAGAGTGTACTCTGGTCTCTAAGCCCTGCTAAGTCTCTCTTACCACACCATGCCCATATTCTTTGTAGATATCTCTGGTGACAGCTCTATTCTGAGAACAAGCCTTTTATCTAAATTCTTTTCGGCAGTTAAATGGTTACAAAGAAAACTTCTAGACTCCCGTTTCTAAAAAATAGTCGGCCTAAATCCTCATGCCAGGGAGACACATTTCAGGATGACAAATTTTGCTCTCCTACACAACCATATAATCCTCCACATCTCTGTTAAACTATCTTGTTTTTATTGAAAAAAAAAAAGTAATAATTGTTTGTTTTTATCTGAAAATATTATGGCAGTGTCTGAATTTTGCAAAGTTCCAAAAGGATTATTTATTGACATCTTTGTGGTGAGGGAAAGATTAAGTATTGAAAGGGTAATTGTTTTAATTTTCAAAAGGAAGTATTTAGGCAAATAGAAGTAGTAGCTTAGATGCTTAAAGTACAGTGCTCAGAAAGTAATTATTACAGTAACAACTTCATTAAAATAAAAATGAGCTCAGTTAATTGAATTACTTGTAATTGCTAATCAATTAGAACACTTCCAGAAAGGTTATGGCATTCTTGGGTTTCAGGTTAGATAACTCTCCAGGGAGAGAAAGCTTATTAACAGTTCCCTATTTAAAGATGAAATAAATCAAGACCTAGGATTGTAAAGATTTGTACAATTTCTTAGGATATTTTAAATAAAGTATTTAGGAAAGGAATACAGAATTTTCTATCCTCACAAAATGAGAGTATGAAACAAATTTCTGCAGAATTCAGGTTAGAATATAGTTCGTATCCAAATAATTCATGGCTACGTAGTATAATTCCTAATAAAAATATTTATTTATATTTTATACTGTGTTTTTTTAAAAATCAAAATCGCATCTCCTATCGATAAGCCAGGATTGGCTTACAGTTTAAGGTCTTTGCAACAAACTTAAGGATTGGCCTACAGTCTAAGGTCTTTGCAACAAACTTTATTTATGGGGACTGTACAGTTGAGAATTTAAAACGCCATTGTTAGCATTCGCCCAACACATATATACACACATATGTACACGTTTATCCTTTCCTCCATGATTTTGAAAAATAGTAGGTAAGTGAAAGGTCAGTACTTTGTCTGGAAGAAGAGAATCAGCAAACAGCCAAAAAGTTTGGTTGCTCAGTTTTCATGTCATACAAGACTGATTTGTTGACTCAGTGGATAGGCTGTAAGAAAAATCTTAAGCATTTTCTATCATTTCCAGGCTGCCTATGTACAATAGAGGAAGGGAGAGAGGGAGAGAAGTGAAAAACAAAAGAAACATTTTATGTAATGAAGGAAAGCTCCGTAAATTCTTCACAACAGAATTGCTAAGCCTTGGATATGGAGCATACTACAAGATCGTGACATTATATAATTTTGTTTATTCTGATTTTTAGAATTTTGAGTTTTCATCATTTGCATGTATTTATAGATATTTTAATGGAATGGTAGAAGATGTTATAGTAGAGGTTATTTGTCCTCAAGTATTATTTTAATCCACAAATTTCAATAATTCTATGTATTTCTGGACTATAAGAAAATGCGAAGTTGTAAGTTCTATGTATTCATGTTTAAGAGAGGAATAGAAAAGAAGAAAAAGAGGAAAAAAGGCAAAAATTTTAACAAAAATTTTGATTTCTTTGTTACTATATTCATTTTCTCTAATTTTTAAATATCATACCTCAGTTCAAGACTTATGAAGCTTGAACAAATTTTTTTCTATAAATGAAACAACTGCGACATCATAAGTAACCTGCATGATACTATGGACTGAAAAATACCTAAGTCAAGACAGCACTTTACAAAAACATCATCTCGTTAATCAACTAATATTATACAATCATGCTTTCATTGACTTGTTTAAATAACATTGTTTAAGTATCAGTTGTGTACTCTGAGAAATAGTATAACTTGGAAAGAGCCGAGTACTTTTCATACTAGAGACTAAAAACTAGACAAAAATAATGCCAACATATTTTGAAACATATCTGATAACACGTAGACTTAAAATTATTGCCAATCATCTTAAAGTTGTCTTAGAGGAAGAAATTTGAAGAGTATTAAAGTAGTTACATGCAATCCCTGACTTTCCTGAACCTTAAGAAATCCTAGTTGTGTGTATTTGTGTGTAATAAATACACTCCTGATAAATCTAATTTGTATGCCCTAAATAAATTTTATTATAAATAAAAGACAGATTAAATTCAAAAAAGGTTCGAGGGATGTATGATGAGGGTGAAGTTCACAAGAATGGCAATGATTTTTCTTTTTTAAATTTTTCAAGTTTTTTCACTATTTACATTCTCAACAACTACACTCAAAAAAATATGGATGTATTCAGCAGATACTTTATGAATGAGAGAAAAAAATATACTTAATTATGTTTGTACATCATGTCTTTTCTTAAAAAAGGATTTGTTAGTTTGTAGTGATTGATAAAATAGAGCATTATAAATACATTTAAATACTTTATAAAATAGAGAAAATAAATTATAGCAATGTACGGCAGAATCAGGAGAACAGCTGCACACAATATCATGAAATTATCTACAATTCTAAAGTCGGGTCTTTGTTTAAGAAAATGCTGTATTATTTTCATATAAGTTAAATCCTCTTAGCAAAGCATTAATGGGGGAAAGTTTCCTCAAATCTATTACACAGCTGTACCCATCTTTAATTTTCTTAAAATAAACTTCACTGTTTAGAACAGTTTTAGAATTTACAGAAGATTTAAGAAGATTTGATAAGAACTTTTCATATAACACATACTCAATTTTTCCTATTGTTAATATGGTATATCCATTTCATTTAATGAATGAATTTTGATACATTATTAATAACTAAAGTCTATACTTCAAGTGTCCTTAGTTGTTACCTAATGTCCCTTCTCTGTTCCAAGATTCCATCTAGGTAGGATACCACATTATAATTAGTTTTTATATCTCCTTATGCTTCTCTTGGCTGTGACAGTTTCTCAGATTTTCTATGCTGTTGAATAAGTCGTAAGAATTACCAGTCAGTTATTGTTTAAAACATCCCTCTATTAGAATCTGTCTAATGTTTTTTCTGATGATTAGACTATGGTAATATTTTGAGGGGAGAAAGTTCACAGAGGTAAAG
>NW_011888814.1:1651492-1654109 GCF_000151845.1 Pteropus vampyrus
GATTCCCCTTTTCACAAGCTTTTTTCATTTGGTGACTGAAATAATTATTTCCTCAAACTTGAATTTCTATGTTTCCCTATAATATAATATAAAGGATCATAGTCTATATAATTTTATTTCTGCCTTGTCTATTTTATTTGCTATTTTAAATTAATTTTCTTATTTTCTCAAATAACATTTTTGTCCTTGATCTTATTATTTAAGTTTGCAAGCTAAATTTACATCCCATCTTTCCCTTTACAATCCCTTTTAGAGTTATTGTTTTATTTAATTAAAAAAAATTGTTAGTCTATTTTCAGTGTTCAAATCGTTTGTGCAAATTTTTCTTCTGTTTCAGCTTATATAAACTAGTCTCGTGCATAATATAATCCTTGCTTTTATTTACAGGTTTTAGTTTGCATTGTTACCACTTCCATTTCTTCTTTTCCCTTTTTTTCCTCCTGTTTAAGCAACTTTGTCCAGATCTTTTCTTTGCTCTTTGATATATCCTGACCATACTCTCATCATATCTATATCGTTTGCTTTCCCTGCTTTGTTACTGTTTAATACCAAGTTATTATTTTTACTGTTGTTTTAACCACATTTCTATAGCCTGAGAGCATGACAGGTAAAGGAAAAAGCTTGAGTGAGACAGTCTGCAATCGTTATTAGAAAACCTAAGTTCTACCTTGGTTTCTGTAATGATGTTAAATGCCCACACTCTGTGTTCTCAATGCCTTCCATGGAACTTGGCACATTGTAGATGCTCAATAAGTGATTATTGAGTGAAAGAAAGAATAAATATCTTAGAATACCTGTCATGTAATTGAATAGTTATTACCCTTCTGCTACAGATTGTTTCCTCTATTCATTGTGCAATTCGAAATTCATACTCCAGTTAGAATTAGCAGACTCATACAATACTACATAAAGCTGAAATTGGCACACTGTTACATTCACTTATATTTTATTAGCTCTGCACCTGGCAGAGCCTGATATTGGGGAAAAAAAATATCTGCCATTCTGGAGGAGGCACTAGAAATACCTGTAGAAAGAGGTATATACTTCTCTTTGAGTGAAGAGAAGAAATACTCAGGAACAAAAATACATCTTAAGCTGTTCCACCCCCATCCTGCAGGTGGCCTTTTCTAGAACTCATCAATCTTAATAAAAGTATAAGGATACAGCCTCAGATTGTTATTCTTCATATTCGAGGCTAGTTATTAAAAATTGTTTGGCCTCTTTTTGCCTATCCTATGCCCTCCCCCACCCCACAACTGATTTATATGCTTCAGTAATCTTGACTTTCAGTACTCTAGGTGGTTTTTCCAGTTTCTAGAATCATGTGTTACTTTAACAGGCATTTTAAAAAAGATTTTATTTTTAATGTTTATTTATTTTAATATTTAAAGGAAATGATACTGTGATACAGTTCAACTCTGCCAACATCTGTTCAGGCTCAAATTTTGGCTAAGATCTTTAAAGCACTAATATGTCCTTTGGTATTATTTTACACTATCATTTCTAAGCATCACAATCTTATGGGTAAGACAGTTTTATCTAATGCATATTTTTGTATATGTGATATATGGTACATTTTAGATAGTTACTATGGTGTTATGCTTCTGTTAATATTTTTTATTACTTATTAATATTATTCATATCAAAAGCTTGAGAATTTTATTTAATTAAGAATTTATACTCTTTTATAAAAAGTTCAGGAATGAAGACACCTCAATTTGCCAATGTTTTAAATTTTACATTAACTTCATCTTGTAAACTATTTTTTTGAAAGTCATTAAATCTTTTTTTTTTTAATGTGCCATTCAACTTAAACACACTTGGTAATATGGTATTCACATACAGTATTTGCTATTTTCTACTAGAATTTCTAAGAAAACTACTAAGTCGTCAGTCATATTTTGGTTATCAGAGAACCATCTCAGAACTTGTGCATTATGAGAATCTGAAACCAAGGATTCCTATGACTGTGATTAATTTTAGTTTTAAATCCTAGTTCTAGAAGTCAGAGAGAGAGAGAGAGAGAGAGAGAAAGAGAGAGGCATATATATGTACGCATATGCCCCTCAGAGACCTTTCCCTGGATAATCAGCAACCCCTGAGGCAGCAGAAGGCAGTAGCCCAGATTTGACTAACGGTCACAAGGTCCAGACTGTGAAAGGCTAAGGATAACATCTTGATCTACATTATGTTTCGGTTCCTGACCCTTAACGTAGAACCACTCCCTGGCTACGTTCCCATGAGACTGTACAGAAGAATGCCAGAAAAGTCCTCAGAACTGTCCTCAAGACCTGAAGAAAGGATTTGTTACTCTTATCTCACCTCGGACCAATCAGCTCCCAGCACGATCCTGAACTCCTAACCTATGATGTCTTGTGATTTTGCCCTTTATAATGTGTAACCTATAAGCTATCGGAGAGCTGAGTTTTTAGAACATAAGCTTCTCACCTTCCTATTGGCCAATTAGATAGTCAACTTTTTTTTTTTTTTTCTATACTGCAAACTCCTTCTCGTGCATTTCTTTGGTCCAGGGTGAACAGGCAGACTGAGTCAAGGAAAACAACATTGAAGTTTTGATAACAAATCCTCATCTTCACCAGCATTTGTTATTGTTAGG
>NW_011888814.1:1654159-1660072 GCF_000151845.1 Pteropus vampyrus
AATTTATACTTAAAGAAATTCATTAATCTTTAATCTAATATTAGAAAAAAGGAAAGTAAAAGTAAAGATATTGTAAATGTTCTAATAAAAAATTCTTCACTGCAAAACCTGTTGATCTCCAGATCATTCTAAGGATAAGGAAAACAATTATGGAACATATTAGGACTGGAATCCTTAGATAATTTTTAACTTTGTCTTAATATTAGAAATCATCACTTGATTAAATCATTAGGACTTTTAAATGTCATCTAAATTATCTTCGTTTAAAAATTTTTGTTAGTAACATAATATTGTAATATCTTTTAACATTTTCAATCTGTTAGGTAAACATTTATATTAATTTTACTTTAAATGCATGCAGATAATGAACTTTTCTCTTCTTGAATTGTTTACCTAGGACATTTCTTAATTGGTCGATTTTTGTCTTCAGGTAGATTTATCAAGCAAGGCTCAAATGTGCTGTTATCCCTGAGCTGACACTGCCTATACCTTATGTTTGGAAAAGACTGAAGTCGAGTACAGTATTCTTAGGTTACACTTTCCATCATTCAGACCCTTTCAGTCATCACTACAGTGTTTTCAAGAATGTTATGGTGTTAGAGAAAAGTTTGAGGCTGTGCTGAGGATTCCCCTTTTCACAAGCTTTTTTCATTTGGTGACTGAAATAATTATTTCCTCAAACTTGAATTTCTATGTTTCCCTATAATATAATATAAAGGATCATAGTCTATATAATTTTATTTCTGCCTTGTCTATTTTATTTGCTATTTTAAATTAATTTTCTTATTTTCTCAAATAACATTTTTGTCCTTGATCTTATTATTTAAGTTTGCAAGCTAAATTTACATCCCATCTTTCCCTTTACAATCTGTTTTAGAGTTATTGTTTTATTTAATTAAAAAAAATTGTTAGTCTATTTTCAGTGTTCAAATCGTTTGTGCAAATTTTTCTTCTGTTTCAGCTTATATAAACTAGTCTCGTGCATAATATAATCCTTGCTTTTATTTACAGGTTTTAGTTTGCATTGTTACCACTTCCATTTCTTCTTTTCCCTTTTTTTCCTCCTGTTTAAGCAACTTTGTCCAGATCTTTTCTTTGCTCTTTGATATATCCTGACCATACTCTCATCATATCTATATCGTTTGCTTTCCCTGCTTTGTTACTGTTTAATACCAAGTTATTATTTTTACTGTTGTTTTAACCACATTTCTATAGCCTGAGAGCATGACAGGTAAAGGAAAAAGCTTGAGTGAGACAGTCTGCAATCGTTATTAGAAAACCTAAGTTCTACCTTGGTTTCTGTAATGATGTTAAATGCCCACACTCTGTGTTCTCAATGCCTTCCATGGAACTTGGCACATTGTAGATGCTCAATAAGTGATTATTGAGTGAAAGAAAGAATAAATATCTTAGAATACCTGTCATGTAATTGAATAGTTATTACCCTTCTGCTACAGATTGTTTCCTCTATTCATTGTGCAATTCGAAATTCATACTCCAGTTAGAATTAGCAGACTCATACAATACTACATAAAGCTGAAATTGGCACACTGTTACATTCACTTATATTTTATTAGCTCTGCACCTGGCAGAGCCTGATATTGGGGAAAAAAAATATCTGCCATTCTGGAGGAGGCACTAGAAATACCTGTAGAAAGAGGTATATACTTCTCTTTGAGTGAAGAGAAGAAATACTCAGGAACAAAAATACATCTTAAGCTGTTCCACCCCCATCCTGCAGGTGGCCTTTTCTAGAACTCATCAATCTTAATAAAAGTATAAGGATACAGCCTCAGATTGTTATTCTTCATATTCGAGGCTAGTTATTAAAAATTGTTTGGCCTCTTTTTGCCTATCCTATGCCCTCCCCCACCCCACAACTGATTTATATGCTTCAGTAATCTTGACTTTCAGTACTCTAGGTGGTTTTTCCAGTTTCTAGAATCATGTGTTACTTTAACAGGCATTTTAAAAAAGATTTTATTTTTAATGTTTATTTATTTTAATATTTAAAGGAAATGATACTGTGATACAGTTCAACTCTGCCAACATCTGTTCAGGCTCAAATTTTGGCTAAGATCTTTAAAGCACTAATATGTCCTTTGGTATTATTTTACACTATCATTTCTAAGCATCACAATCTTATGGGTAAGACAGTTTTATCTAATGCATATTTTTGTATATGTGATATATGGTACATTTTAGATAGTTACTATGGTGTTATGCGTCTGTTAATATTTTTTATTACTTATTAATATTATTCATATCAAAAGCTTGAGAATTTTATTTAATTAAGAATTTATACTCTTTTATAAAAAGTTCAGGAATGAAGACACCTCAATTTGCCAATGTTTTAAATTTTACATTAACTTCATCTTGTAAACTATTTTTTTGAAAGTCATTAAATCTTTTTTTTTTTAATGTGCCATTCAACTTAAACACACTTGGTAATATGGTATTCACATACAGTATTTGCTATTTTCTACTAGGATTTCTAAGGAAACTACTAAGTCGTCAGTCATATTTTGGTTATCAGAGAACCATCTCAGAACTTGTGCATTATGAGAATCTGAAACCAAGGATTCCTATGACTGTGATTAATTTTAGTTTTAAATCCTAGTTCTAGAAGTCAGAGAGAGAGAGAGAGAAAGAAAGAGAGAGACATATATATGTACGCATATGCCCCTCAGAGACCTTTCCCTGGATAATCAGCAACCCCTGAGGCAGCAGAAGGCAGTAGCCCAGATTTGACTAACGGTCACAAGGTCCAGACTGTGAAAGGCTAAGGATAACATCTTGATCTACATTATGTTTCGGTTCCTGACCCTTAACGTAGAACCACTCCCTGGCTACGTTCCCATGAGACTGTACAGAAGAATGCCAGAAAAGTCCTCAGAACTGTCCTCAAGACCTGAAGAAAGGATTTGTTACTCTTATCTCACCTCGGACCAATCAGCTCCCAGCATGATCCTGAACTCCTAACCTATGATGTCTTGTGATTTTGCCCTTTATAATGTGTAACCTATAAGCCATCGGAGAGCTGAGTTTTTAGAACATAAGCTTCTCACCTTCCTATTGGCCAATTAGATAGTCAACTTTTTTTTTTTTTTTCTATACTGCAAACTCCTTCTCGTGCATTTCTTTGGTCCAGGGTGAACAGGCAGACTGAGTCAAGGAAAACAACATTGAAGTTTTGATAACAAATCCTCATCTTCACCAGCATTTGTTATTGTTAGGTAGCTGGTCAGACATGAGTGACAGGGGGAACAAAGAAATAGGGGCCCAGCCTAGAAACCACCCAAAAAACACCCTATCCATAATTAGAGAATCCCTACCACATCCCCAGAGACAAAGGACAAGAGGGTCATAGTCTTAGCTGGCCTAATCTGGCTATAGACGTCTGCACAGAAGGTCATTATAATACTGTTTGTGCCTGGAAGTTCATGAATCTAATTATAACAGACTATATTCTGGGTAAGCACATGCGCACTAGGCAAAGAGTTACACAGCAGCCAGATGTCAATCAAAATGACTTCACTTGCCAATCACCTAGGAATGCCTTTGGAACTACCCATCATGGTCCAAATATAATGCAAACATTCCCACTTCTGGGTCCCCCATTTTTGTGGCCTTTTCGTGGCCTGCACTTTTTTGTGGCCTTTTGGTGTTAGTTACAGCACTGGGACCATGTGCCTCCTTGGAGCATACTTTGTCTTTCTAAAATATACTTTTAATAAATCTTTTCTAGACCTCACTGACCTGTGATTCTTCACTGCATCACTTGAGGAAGAATTGAGGGAAAATGCTAACTACACTTTTGCGCCATCATTATCCCTCTCCTCCCCCGTGCCATTGGGGCGACACTGAACTCCATTCAGCCCCAAAGGTGACATTATCTCTTGCTTTTTGATGATAGCCATTTTAACAGGTATGAGGTGATATCTCATTGTGCTTTCGATTTGCATTTGCCTAATAATTAGTGATTTTGAGTACCTTCTCATGTTCCATATCCAAAAATTTATTGCTAAGACCTATGTCAAGAAGCTTTTCCTTATGCTTTCAAGTCTTACATTTAAGTCTTTAATCCATTTTGAGTTAATTTTTGTGAGTGATATAAATAGGAGTCTAGTTTCATTCTTTTGTATGTGAATATCCAATTTTTCCAGCACCAATTATTAGACTCTGTCTTTTGTCCTTTGAGTATTCTTGGCTTTCTTTTCAAATATTAGTTATTATTGTTTTTGTCCCTTTAACTATCTTTATCTCTTTTACATTACTGAATATGAATGTATCAACTTATTGTCTTCCCTTTCTAGTTTAACATATATCTTTTCACTGTAAGGCGCTTGGATTTTATAATAATTTAGAAAAATGTGGAGGTGTTTGTTAGGTAGAAATATGTTGGCATTAAAGCTAATTGCCCAAAGATTTACGAGAAGACACATTTAAAGGCACAATCATTATGATAATTGCTACAATGAATGCTGTGAACTTTCAGTTGTTAAACAGTGCCCTAGAGAGGTGTCATTTCTAACACATTATTTTTGATATGACATCTCTTAGGCATCTGCCAGTGAATGCCAAATTTATTATTGAGTATATATTTCTAGAGTTATTTATTATTTATTAAATCATCCATAATCAATGAAAAAAATATCATTCTAATGCACAGATCTGATAAAAAAGTATAGAGACTTAGATTTTAATATCTATGGTGATAAAATGGCTTAAAATAAATTGAAGATTTTTAGTTGGTTAAAAAGCAATTTTAAGTAAAAAATAGGCTAACATTACTAAAAATACAATTCCACAGCCACCTGGTTTTTCAAAATAAATATAAATGACAGAGCTTATATAGTTTTAATAATCAAAGACTTTAATGAAGGATAAATTATTTTTTACTGTTCATAAAGGATAAAAATAATTTAGGATAAATTATCTAAGTTATTAATTTTGGATAAAATATTTGTTTAATTTAGAAAGGTAAATTTTGTTTTTTTTAAGGTGCTTATTGAGTATTACTAACTTTCTATGAAAAATCTTAATAGAAAATTGCGGTTTTGTTTATTAGCTCTCAGCAGCGCGTTCCTGAGCTCTGAGTAAGCTTGCCTTCTTCTGAGCTACCGGACCTTTCTTCTGGGCAAGAGACATTTTGGGATGGTTCCACCTCTTCTTTTTAACTTCTGTCTTAGGCTTCTTCTCATAGACTGGATTCTCTAGTATAGCAGCATGAGCTTTCTTATACATCTCCATCATGTCTGGAGTTACGTTGTTTTTTTATGTGTTGAGAGAATTGTTTCTTATAAGCATCTTCATCTTCTTCCATTAGATAACACATGTAATCTGCAACATTCTGACTCATGATGTGCTTCTGGTGTACTTCTGCATTGAATTCCTTGCTTTCTGAATCATAACCAGGGAATCGTTTGGTATTGTGAAGAATAGACAAGCTTCCATCCACAGCTCCCTTCAGGGCCTCAAAAACTTTATTTCTAGTAGTAATTCTTGCAAGCCCTGCATCCAAATAGCAGGTAAAGGCACCAGGTTGACCATCAGTGTTTCCCACAGTGTATTTATCTCCTGTCACCTCCACTTGGCCTTCATAGATCTTGTCCATGCCAAACCTATTGAGAAGGCTATGGCCAGCAGCACGCCAGTACAATATGCTGCAGCATAATTTATTAGGCCAACCTTCACACCATACTTTGGGAGTTCATGAGCGTAAGCTGCACAAACTATCATATCTCTTTCTATACAGGCATAAGCAATCTGACAAATATCTCTATTGGTTACACGAACTATCATCCTGTATTTGGGTGCATTTTACTTATTTTTATCCTGGATTATCAAACGTTTTGGGGCATAGTAATCAATTTTACCCTCTCGTCGTCATCTAAATTTCATTGGTATCTC
>NW_011888814.1:1660173-1672322 GCF_000151845.1 Pteropus vampyrus
TGACTATAAGCCCCTGATCTTCCTTTACTTAGAGCATCTACTTTGGAATACTTGTAATTGTAAATTCTTTCTCTGCCCTTTTGAGATGTAAATCTTTTTAAAAGCCTCTTGTAGGTATTAGAACCCAGGAAACATTATTTCCCCCGAGGAAGTGAGAACCATTTATTTGCAAGGCAATCATCAAACATGAGGATGCTCTTCTCTCTCAGTTTCTGTGGAAGAGTAGGAACCTAATTTCTTCAGGTGCCTTGCTCTGAGTTGTAAAACTACTTCCTGTCATAAAGATATGACAAGCTTATTTTTCTTTTGGATAAGCTAGTTAACAAACACAAAGGACCTATAAAATCTTCCAGTAAATTTTTACTAGCTCACTCTAGTCCTGAGAAACCCTACCACCCTCTACTGCATCAGAGTTGAGTTTAGACTTAGTTCTAGACTCGCTCTGCTATTGCAGTAGCCTTGAATAAAGTCTTCCTTGTCTGATTAACGTGTTCAGCATAATTTTTGCTTTCACAAAATCAATGTTCAAGTCATATTAGTAATTTATGAAGGAGATTTTAACTTAGCTTATTTTATTACACAGTGGGAAAACAAAGAAAAAGAAATAAAAATATCTGATCTTAAAGAAGATAACCTGTATCTGAGTTCAATTATTCTATTTGCAAATTATTAAGGATGTAGTTCATCTTTTTCCTGTGATCACCCAATAAACATTAGCAATACACTAAAGTGAAGAAGAAATAAATATATTTTACTAGGACTTCCTATAGATTGAATGTTTGGGTCCCCAAAAATTCATATACTAAAACCTAATCCCCAAGGTGATGATGGTATTTAAGGATGGGAACTTTGGGAGGTGGTTAGGTCATGAAGGTGAAATCCCCATGAGTGAGATTAGTGCCCTTATAAAAGAGACCACAGAGAGCTATCTCATTTCTTCTCCCATGCCTTCTCCATGGGGGCACAGCAAAAAGACGCCCTCCATGAGCCAGTAAGTGGGCTCTCTCCAGGTACTAAATCTCCTGACACCTTAATCTTGGATGCTCTAGCCTCTGGAACTGTGAGAAATAAATAAAAGTCTACCCAATTTTTGTTATAGCAACTCAAACCAACTAAGCCAGCACATTATACTTATCATTATCACATATCAAAATGTTTTTTTTTTCCTAAAGGGTAGACTTGGTGATGAATAATTAATCAAGAATATGAATAAATTTGGTTTACGAATTACTCTCCAATATTTTGTAAATAGATATCTCTAAAAACTAAGATACTTTCTTAATGTAGTTTGATTTTAATTCTGGTAAACATTAGCATATCAAAAGATGAATCAATTTAAATGAGAAAGAACACAATAAGGTTTATGTAAAGAGTATATCTATTATTCTAAAGTGGTAAAGCAGAGTCATTAGATTTCATAGACATATCTTCAAATGGTAGCGTCTAATAGGGCAATGATAACACAACTGACAGCACACCTTCAGTCTACATTTTCTTTCTAGCTGTGTGATATGCCTTTGAAATAAAATTAATGTTTCAAGACTTATAATCTCACTCACTAATTTATAGTTCTTTTGTAAAAGTATTCTCTGAATTATTTCATTTAGACTTCTGCCCAACTCAACTTGATTTTGTTTAGAAAAGCCAATAAAAGAAGATCAGAAGTTATCAAGAAGAAGGCCAACAGATTTTCTTCATAAAAATGACAATTAAAAATATCACAAATATGTTTAATAGACAAGCAACATTTGGGGGGAAATACAACAAATATAGAAGGCAAAAGATTAATGTATAAAGGTTTCCTAAAGTAAGTATAGAAAATTAATCAGAATAATGGACAGAGGAGAGATAAAAGTAAACTATAATTCGTCAATGAACAGAAAAAGATACTCAACAAAACAACCAAATTTTAATGAAAAAAAATTAAAATTGTTCATCTACCAAATTATTTAAAGATATAACATTAATAACAGTGCTATTGATATTAGAGTGATATTTTATCTAAAATGTTTATTTCTACAGAAATATTAAAAATATTTTGTATATATATGAATGTTCACTACAACATTGTTTAAAATAGCCACATGTTTTAAATATAATTATCCATTTACTAGGAAATAATTAATTAAATTATGACTTATATTAAAGAAAATTATGAATGCTTAAATATAATTATCAAGAGCAAAGATATCTAAAATTATGTTCTAGGAAAAGACAAAAATAGTAATTTGAAAAATTAAGTATAAGAAAAGATATTTCACCCTATGTGTGTTAAAAACAAATATATATGCTTATGTCTATACACAAAAAAAGCGCGCAAAAATATTCTGCATATTTATATTAAATTTTTCATGACTGCAATCTATGATTTGCTGAATGATTGAAGAATTAAAGCAGAGCTTTCAATTTTTATTATGTATGCCACTTACTTTTTAACTATTCTTTTTAAAATGAGAATATATTGGTGTGTTGCTAGTTTGCTTATATTATTTTAGTTCTGAAACAGGTAACATATTAAAAAGTTGACATAAAAATTATTTACAAAATTATTTTAGACCAGCAATTTCATCTGGAATGAAAAGTTTCATAATGTTATATTTTTTAAAAATTTCAATGATGGGAAAATAAAAGTATTGAATTACTACTATTGGATATGTCATTTCTTTGGAAAATTATATTATGTTCTTATAATTTTCATGCTGTGATTATGAACATTTTTAAAAATTTATCTTGAATTGTTAACTTAAGGAGAAATGATCAAAAGTTAATAGAGTTTTTTACGAATTCTTATCAGTGGTAGTTGACTGGAGCCCTATGGTGATCACTTAGTCAAAAACATATAAACTCTTAGGTTATTTCTGATAATCATATTCTTATTTTTGACATTAACTTTCCAAGTTCTGCTTCCACAGGATATCACATTTGAGAGAGTATACTGTCAATTATCCTGCTCTAACCAAAAATTTTAAAGCCAGCCTAACTAATACAGGAGTTGGACATAAAACTTCATCTGTTTTTAGTGTTTGGCTCCTCTATTTAGTAGAAACAGTATCCTAGTCACCCATGTAACTTATTTCTGCTGATGCTTATTCTTGTGGTTTCAATTGCTATTATAATTCACTTATCTTTTTTGGTTTTGGTTTTATAAGTAGTTATGTTATTCACTATTGGAATTTTAGAGAACTTTAAGCCTTTGTGTGTTCATTCATACTTAAGTAGAAAGAAAGCAATTTTAGTGGAGGTAATGATCTATGGTTTTTACAAACGATATATTAAATCTGAGAAGTCCTTAATGAATAGTAGCCTTTTCTGTCTCCTGGTTTCTGAACAGACTAAATGTCAATAATGGCTAACACTTCTATAGTTTTTTATTTATTAAAACTATATAAAGTGACTAGAATTTTATTCTCACTTTACAGATTAGTAAAGTGAGGAACAAAGACATAAAATAAGTTATCCAGGATCATATGTCTAGTAAGTGGGGGGCGGGAGGTATGATTTGAATCCAAGCTATTAGGCATCAAAGTTTTTTTTCTTTCTTTTTGATTTGTTTTCTTACTGTGTTATGTTTATTTCTACCTTTAGACTGCACTTCAGATGGGATATCAATCAATTTAAAAATGAAGAAAATTTTCACAGAGTCAGCATTCAAATTCAGGCATTCTGACTCAAGAAGCCAAACTCTGAACCCCTGTTCTATGCTATCTATGTCTATTTCTGTGTCTATATCTTTGTTAACTACCTATTAATTTATCTATAGTTATATAGTATATATGCGGATATGTATTTGCTTAATTTGCAGAGCACGTAGAAACATACACAGTTATTTTATTTCGGGGAAAATACATAATTCATAAATTACATTTTCCCCAAAACTAGCTTATCAAGCCAAATGAAGGCCGACGTGGAGTTTATCTTGTTCTTGACACATGGTCTGTGTATGGGGTCATTTACTTTGCTGTGAGCCAGAGACAATTTACTATGGCACCTGAGAATGAAAACTAAGGGGAGTTTCTTGTTCCCCAAACAGAAGCAGAATCTTTATGAAATGCCATAGTTGTCTATATATCACTTCTAGAGAGGAGTCGAATGAGAGTTTTGCCTCTAAGAATCTCTAGAATTGAATCAACAGTCTCTGGCCTCACTCACTGTTAAAGCATGGCAATTGGTAACTTGTGGGTTGGGATTTGTGTTTAAAAGAGAGCCTATATAAACACTAAACAAAGGTATTCAACTTCACTAAGCTTAAATCTCTAAAGCAAATTAGGGATAGGAATTAAATACTATAATATTTGCAATAAGCTTCTGGTAAATAATAAGTCCCCAGTAAAAACACAAATTTCCATAAAATAAAAATGATCATAATCACCACTCCCCTCACCCCTCAAAAAAAAAAAAAAAACAAAAAAAACAACAAAGAAAACTCTTTTGTGAGAGGAAGGGGATAGTACAAACAATATAGGTTAGGGGCAGAACAAGAGCTTAATCTGAGAGTAAACCTGGGAAAACATGCCCCTGGGGAATGCAAATTTAAAAAACAAGAGCCCAGGAATGGAAGAAAGAATTTAGAGACAGAAGCTGAAATTTTAAGAACCTTCATTTTCAAAGTCAGCATTTTTCTTTTTTGGAATGACTCTGGGGAATTTAAGTAATAATTCTCTAAAATTATGTTAAAAATTTCTAAAAATATTCAAATTTACTTTATAAGAATATTTATATTGAAATCTGGGAATTAATTCTCATACAAAAAAGTTTATAATTGGAAACAGATTATTATGATCCCTTAGAAAGAATTTTATTAGAGCTGTAAAAGATAGCCATGGTACAGACATGACATCATTATCTAAAATAATCTCTTGTTTCAATGCAATAAATAGAGGTAGAATGGTGTCCACACAGGGGTAACTGTGTGAATATTAATAAGTAGTTTAATGCCTTCTCTTTCATATGTTAAAGCAATCAAGCAAAGACATTTCCTAAAAGGCAATGAGAAATATCAGATATTAAAAAAAAAGCCGGTGGAGGCAGTGATCTATGTTTTTTGCATATTAATCCTGAGAAGCCATTAATAAATAGTAGCCTTTACTGGCTACTATATATGACAGAAGTTCTAATAAATTTATGAAGAGTGAATTACTACTAAGTCTGACAAAGTTGATACTGACCTAAGTGCATGAGAAGATTTACACATATATGCATGTTGTTGCATTGTTTTTAATAGCAAAACTGGAATCAATGTAAAATCGATAGACTTGTTGAATTATGATATTCTCATACAATAAAATATCTTTTACTAATTAGAAAGAATAAAATAGATGTAGGTATATAGATATGGTGAAAAAATCTAAGATAAAATAATAAAAAGAGTAAATTACAGACTAGTGTTATGTATATATATCTATAAATATCTAAAACCGTATATTGTATATGTGTGTATATATATATAAAACCGTTTGCATAAAAGATGTGTATATGTAAATATATGTTTAAATATACTTGTTTATGTTCAGAATATTTCTGGAAATGTATAAGAAAACAAAAACTGGCTACCCACAGAAACTGAAAGGTGAGGGTAAAAGATCAGAAGATTGTATTTTATGTATTTTTGTATTCTTAATTTTTTATTAAAGTACTTGACATACAATGTTATTTGAGTTTCATGTGTACAATATCATTACAGAACATTTATATACCTTACAAAGTAATCATCATAATAAATTTAGTAACCATCTGTCACCGTACAAAGTTATTACAATACTATTAACAATATCCCCTGTGCTGCCAATTATACCCCATGACTTTTTTATTTTATAACTAAAAGTTTGTATCTTTAACCTCTTTTAGTTTTTATCAAAATATTTCAAATTTTATTTTATTTTACATCTATGTATTAGCTGTTTAAAATGTTTGCCGTGCATGATATTTTTTCTCACAATATCTTTAGGTTATTTAAAAATTTTGTTGCAATTGTTTACTTCCTTACATTGAGAATGTCAGAGACACTGATCTTCCCCACCACATACAATGGTACACCTCTCATTTCTGATGGAGAAAAGGAGAGCTGGTTATTTCTCCTTGATCCTCTTCAGTGTAGGCCAAATAAAGCACGAGAACAAAATGGAAAGCAACGCTCAGCTGAAAAGCAAGCAGTTGAAATTTGAACCTTCTTGACTCTTCCTTCATGGTTTTATTTGCTGAAATCTCAAAGGACTACTCTGGTGAAGAATGATAACTACATAACCATAAACAATAATAGAAATGTAACTGGGAAAAGAGAGCAATTCTATTTAGCACTAGAGAAAAGGATTTAAAAAAGAGTAAACGTAAAGAAAAAGGAAATAATTATATAAACATGGCATCACATCTATTAGCAGCAGGACTTTGAACAGCAAATACCAGTGCCAAAGGTTATTAATGCTGATCTCATCATCTTGATCAGAAAGTTCATGTTTCTAGGAGGAACACAACCCATAACTATAATTTCTAATTCCATGACTATGTATGAGTCAATACCAGACCCATACACATCATTTCTTCACTGCCTGAGAGCTCTGCTTTACTGTAGAAGGACATCATAGAAGAAATTGTGCCTTGTCTCTCCAATGAACGACTAAATCTCTCAAAGTGTTAAGAAGTAGGTTGCAAAAAAATTTATATGAAAAATATACAAAGCAAGATTACATATGTCTATGTATGCATGTGAATGTTAATACATGAATACACATGAAAATATCTGGAAGTTTAGACATTAAATTCACCATGGTTACCTTTTTAAGATGAGCGAGTGAGTTTGTGTATTTGACATAGACAGATATTAATTTATGTTTTTTGAGTTTTTAATGATAGGTTTTACTACTTCGTTAATAAGATAAAGCAATTTTCATTTATTTTAAAAAGTAAATAAAAATAGAGAAATAAGTTAATAGATATACTATAGGAAAAAAAGGATGATCTACTAAATTTAAGATTTTTATCTGATTTTTTAAATGTAAATTTAAGTTTTGAGAAGCTAGATAAAATGTTTATGTTTTTATTCGCCATACCAATTTAGACACTTTCATTATTCACTTAGGCCTGTGGAAGACATGAACATAGGTGAGTTTCTCTGCTCTGCAAACTCAAAGTCCACAGATTATTCTATAATCTATGCTGCAGGGAAAGAATTAGCAAGTAAATTATTGAGTTTATAGCAATTTATGTCTTCTAATTTAGTATCAATTAATAGTCAGTACTTTTCTGTCTGGTTACTCTTTGTCTTAGTTCTCAATTAGTTCAAAACTCAGGGAGGAAGAAAGGGGTTATTGAATAAGCTCCTTTCAATTATTTTATTTTTCATAAAGTATAAGCATGCAAGTTTGCCTCCATGGAAAATAAGTCGCAGTTTATCCTATTTTATATGACAAATATAACTTCAGAAAAATCCCCAAGATAGAAATCTTTCACTAAAATGAAATAAATCTAGAAATTAAAAATAAAAGTTTAAAATTAAAACTTACCAATCCAAAAAGGTTGAAAATAAATAATTTTCTTAAATAAGAAAAAAGTATTTTTGACAAGTAAATTTATGAGTTTGTCACAACTCAGCAGAATGTAGAGTATTTGAATCAGTGAATAAAAATATTTTTAAAGAGAAAACTCTCATTTCCACACTAATTTGTGCATCCTGAATATTTCAAATTAATATTAATATTCTTTCCAGACATTTCACATTATAATTCATCTTAAACTAGATGTCCTCAAGAAGAGAGAGAGGGGAAAGAGCATACCTTCAAATTACTACTTTTTAGGTCACTTTCCCAAAGTCGCTTGGAATTAGCAAGACAGTAGAATTTCAAAAGATGATTAAAAATTAAACTGGCTAAGATTTATCAAAGCACGTATCTCACCAAATAGTATCCTAATCTCTTTCTCTGTTACTTATCTGTACTTCCTTAAACCTAGTTTATATTTGTTATACATATGTGAAAACATTCCTGCTTCACATTCAACTGTAGACTCCTAGGGGAAAGTTATCATTGAAAATGATCCTTTAAAGCTCTATGGCAAGCACAGGACTTGCTTTTTCCTTCCCCCACCCCACCCCATGATTTCTCTAACTTTGGATGATGTATCAGTCAGGTTTCCAACATGACCCTCAAATTGAGTAATTGGAGGAGAATTTAATAAATATACTATTTTACAAAGGTGTGGGCAGGAATCCAAATAAGAAAAACACAGGTAGTAAAGAGTATCCTAGTCCTACCAACAGTTCAGTGATAATATACTGAGGCCCAAGTGGTGGGCAGAGGGATTCGTAAAACTCACAAAGAGAGAGAACTTTCATGGGACACAGCCTGCCAGAGAAGACCCCACAGAAGAAAGCCAGGACTTACCTTATTCTCTGCCTGCTTTTGGTGCTCTTCCAGTATTGTTCATTCTCTAGTCTTAATGGAGCACAAAAGATCTCATATGTGAAATCCATAAAGGTTAGTTCCAAGGCATTAAATAGGACAGAGAAGGGTGAACATGTATTTGGAGGGGCAACCAAAATAAACTCAGCTGAGATACCACGAAAGAATGATAATAAATATGGGAAATGGTACTAAGCCTCAAAACTGACAGACCTAAATAATAATTCTTCATCTTTGAGAGAGCATATCAATGCCCCAGCAAAAAGAGAGGATAGTGAGGACATTGATGATATTGAATCAGAGGTAAACCTCAAGGTCTTGCACTGTATTCAACCCTCTTGGTAAGCCATCCTTAGAAATATCTTAGGCTCTTAATAAAATAGATTCATAACAGAGTTAGGCTATTGAAACATGCCTTTCTACTTACCCAGGAGGAAACTTTCAAGAAATACAATATGAAAGCAAAAATATAACCTCTAACCAGGGAGAGGCAATTGTGCATTTTACATGCCTCAAGCTAACCTCCTCTCCTGAAGCTGTAAGAACCACTGTATCTGTCCGAATTGTCGAGGTGTGCTTCTTTTTTAAAGAAGTGTCATAGAGACTTGATCACTTTCAATATGAGTATGATGTTTACAATATGCAGTGAATTTGAGGTAGTATTGTACAAATTGGCTTAAGGGAGTAAGAAATATTTTAATTGTTACATAATTATAGATGTTGTCACTCTAAATAAATTAAGCATTTTGCCAATAATAATATAATTTCCTGCTTCTTGGAGGATATCTTAGAAGGGCATAAGCCAGTAAGAATGAAGCCCTGTTTCTGATCTAATCAGATGTGATCCAGTTGGGAATTGTTCTGCTCTTCTGGACAGAGTTGAAGATTTCATTCAAATTAGGGCATGGAGCTGGTGTGGTATGTATTTTGGACAAAAGTTAGGGGAGAACTGTGGGAAAAATGAAGACTAGTATCATGTACATTTTGCTTAATGAGATGATATTTGAGACCCAACTGGAAGTCTATTATCTTCTACAATAAACACTAGGAAATGAATATAATTAAAAATGGGATACCAAGATAGCCAAGTAATAGTTCGATAGAAGGTATTAATAGCCAAGTAATAGTTCGAGAGAAGGTATTAATATCTGAAATTAATATTAATAGATCAGAGCTACATCAAAGTGAGGAGACAAAGCCCAGACCATAAGTATATTCTCTCATGGTACCATCAAAGATAAAACAGGAACTCCCCCCAACGTGTACACTCAACCTCTTAAACGGTCTGGCATATTTGGATAAGCTCAGCTTTAATTACTTTAACTACTTAAAACCAAATGGAATAATTTGACAGTAAATGATATAAAAATACCTTTATTCATTTTTACTTAATGAGATATTTTTTAGTGTTATTATGTACCAGGCACTTTTTTTTAGGTACTGGGGGCTACAAAATAAATGAGACAGGCAAAAATCTAACCTAATGGAGTTTATATTCAAGTGCACAGGACAAATAATGAGTAAACAAAAAACAGATGCATAATAAAATATAAGTAATGAGATATGAAGAAAAATAAGGTAGACTAAGAAGACAGAGCCATTGGACATGCTGTTTCAGATAGGGTGGCATGAAGATGATATTTGAACATAAATCTGAATAAAGTTTGAGAGCCAGCCATTTAAATTTGGGGGGGGGGAGAATATTCCAGAAGAAAGAAACATCAAGAGCTAAGATTTTGAAATAGATCAATAACTGGCATGTTTGATAAATAATAAGGAGTCCACTGTGTTCCAAGGATGAAATAAACAGGTACTAATGGAGAAACAATCAGGAGTCAAATTATGTAGAACTATTCAGGCGAAGGGTAAGAGTTTAAATTTTATTCTAAATGTGATGAAAAGCCATGGGGAGTTGGAATAGTATAATGAGATCACCTGAATCAAAAATGGTCACTCTGTATTCTCTATGAATAATAAACTTTAATAGAGGAAGATTTATTCAGAGAGACTAGTTAGGAAGTGATTATAATACTTTAGGTAAGAGATGATAATGATCTTATGCCCTTAAAACTTGTGACCTGTCCTTTCAATACTCATTCCATGTATTACTTTTACGCTCATTCTCAAGTAATCACATAGCTTTTTCACTAAGAGGTAAGAGGGCCAATTGAAACATTGGGTCTGGAAAACATACATAACCTAAATGCAATTTGACACCTGCAGTAAGTCTCTAATGGTTTCTCTTATTACTTGCCAAAACATTCCCCAGTTACTATTTTGCATTTGCTTCATAAACTCAGCATCATCTTCTGTCATCTCTGGACCAGCTGTTCTGATTGTGAAACTTCAAATAGTTTCTCTAATCACCAACCTCCCATGACTGTGTTTTAAGTTCTGAAAACAACCTGGGATAAATTTAGAAATCAAGAACAAAGCACATATGAGACTCTAGATTAACAGCTTGTGGCTTTTAATGGCATCTGTCATCATGTCTTTGAAAAGCTATTTATCAGCACAATTCCCTACTGTACTATTTTGAAATGGTGGCCTTTTTATCTTCTTCACCCAAACATTTTATGTAAGCAAAATTACTAGGACAAGAATAGGAGTATTATATTTGAAAAAGGACTGATTACCGTTTTCTTTATAAAAACTTAAAGGTATCTGACATCAGATATTCAGATAAAATTAAATATAGGATATTCCTTAATATTTTAAAATACTAATTTCCAATATTATCAGGTCATATGACATCATTTTAGATATTTTTCTCAGCTTCACACAAGTGTGGACATGTGATTACAGCAGAACAGAGTGGTAGGTAAGAGTGGAAAGATCGATATGTATAGTTCTAAACTATGACCTCATTTGAAAATTTCAAAATTTCAAGTAAATATATTTAAGTTCCCTTTGGGGTCTGAATATGTATACATTTTGAACAATAAAATAAATCTTCCAGGTTTAGTTCCCCAACAAAATGATAGCATAATCACCAAGAAAAGGATAGATTAGATCTTTAACTTTACTAGTTCAATGCAATCCATTACCAAGATAGATTTTCACTCTTGAAACCCTAATAAATTAGTAACCCACAATACAAAGAAATTTAGCTTATAGTAATGTTTAGTAGTTGCATGACAGGATTTTGTACTATACTTTAAGAAAAACAAATCATTGTTTACACATGTTTTAAGAACACAGTTCTGGTAAGATTTGAAGATGAATTTTGGATTTTAGGTTTTATTCCTCCCACCTGCATTAATTCATAATATAAGTTTTCCTCTTCGCTTCCTTTCAGCATCTTCCTAGTGCTCTTCCCTGAGAAGTGTCGAAGTTTGTTTTGTTTGGTAGCAATAGATTGTAAAACAAACTAATCTTCAACATGAGAATGTCTTTAATCTCAAAATCTTGCCTATCTAGAGACCGTCAGACTTTCCATAGGGCCCTGCCATCTCTGTCTCCACAAATACAGCTCTACAATCTCTTTGCCTGAAAGGAACAAAGCAACTCTGAAATATAAAATGCTCAAATATTCTATTACTTACTAAGTTTTCCCTTTATTATTCCATTTGCAGAAACTCCAAAGACCACATCAGTTGAAACTATGAATAAACTCCATACGTATTCACAGAATGATAATTTGAGACATTTTTATTTGCAGACATTTCCCATCTACAGAAAATTAATATTTAATATCACAGAGAAAGGTTTAGTATAAGAGTGTAACAATGCCAGTATATGACAATTTGGTGTTGTAGT
>NW_011888814.1:1674787-1678116 GCF_000151845.1 Pteropus vampyrus
TACTTATATTCTATTGATATATTTGATTTGAATATTGTGATATTTCTTTTAATATTTAACCAAAATCAATAATTCAATTGTATCAAATAGATATTTTTATGTCTTAATTTGTATGTAGGTTATTGATGCATCCATAAGACTTTTTTCAAGTTTTTATGTAAATAGGTTTTGTCTGCTAGCTGCTATGCTATTCAGAATTGTTTTTTAAATGTTCGCCTTGTCTCAAGGATAAAATGAGTGAAACAAATATCTTAAATATTTATTAAGTATTCATTTACTTCATCTAATTATCTGACAGGAGTTTCCTCTAGGATCAAACAATTTTGTATATAGCCTTTTCTGTCAGCATTAAAGAGAAACTCAATCCATTTAGCTTAGCAAATATTAATTTGAAAATCAATGAGAATTGTTCAAAAGCTCAAATGTAAGTGTTCATGACTAAATTATTAGTTTTCTAATTTATAAAATGTTTTGATTTTCTAAATTAAAAAATAATCATTAAAAAAAGTCAGAAAAAAGAAATCTCTGTAGAAAATGAGATGTTAGTTCAAGGATTCATTTTTGACATGTTCTTTACCCTTGAACAGCCTCAAATATGCACTATTTTATACCCCTAGGTTTACCTGTTTACTTGCCCAGCTTATCTTCTTTCTATTACATTCTCAGGTGAGGCACAGCTCTCTGGAGTTTACCATAATTTATATTCTCACCAATGATTATCTCTGTAGATACTGCTATATGTAGACCCTCATTTCTTAAAAACACTGCCAAATTGCAGATTTATATTGGATTCAACCACAATATTAAACTCACATGTATTTATAAGTTATGTGACTATAACTTTAGAACCACATAGCAAATTTTGTGTTCTTACAAATACAATACTGATTTCTTTTTTTGGGGGGGGGGGGATAAGTAAAAGTATATTTGATACTAGGATTATCTTTAAATAGCCAAATTAGAAAAGATTAGAATATCACATTGGATGCAAATTAGGATGCAGGGTCAGATCTGGATAATGTTTAGCTTCCAAATGTAGAAACACAATCTCAATTCTAATATGACTTTTCATTATATCATTTATCACTTAGACTCAAAGTGAATTATCAGACATTTAAAAAAGTCTTTCTGTAGGAGTAGCTTTTAAACTTATCTTTGTATTGATTTTTAATGAATTATCAACTTGGTTTTTGTATTTCAAGTTATAACAAGAATCTTTAGAAATACAATATTCCAGAAATTGATTAGGTACCCATCACTACTTATGGCCTAGTGATTCAGAATGGTCATCATTGGATAAATTAGGTTTCCAATTGCCAAAAACTAAAGATAAATTAGAACTCAAGAATCATTTTATTTTTAACATAATGTGATCTCAAAAAGTTAATAATTTTAATGAGAACATCATAATGATTCTTAAGAAGATTCCAATTAATTTACCATGTGAGCTGTAGGGGATTGAATTAAAGGACTAAAATAAAGCAAAATTTTTTTAGGATTAATGTAGCAAAAATTGTCATAGTGAAGGCAATTATGCTCATATTTTTACCAAAAAAGTAGTAAAAAATGACTTGTTAGTAAGCATGACTTTAAGACACATTTTCAAAAATCAGAAATGTAAAGACAGATCACTTTTAAAAATTAATGTTTATTCTCATAAATGTATTAGATAAAAGTGGTTTAAAATGAAACTATTTCTGAAATGAGTATTTTAAAAAGATTATTCCATGACTCTCTAAGACTCGTCCTATCCCTCAAAGGCAAACACATTTTATACTGAACTATTTTGTTTGGTAATTATCTCCACAGGTCCAAAGAATATAAATATATTGCTGTATCTTGTGTATAACCAGTTTAAACACTACCTGACCTCTTATTATAAGATTTTATTATTTTGGCTCACTTATATCCTTGATTTTCCTCTCAGTATAATTATGCCTCAATTTTTGCTTAAAAAAAATTTAGTATTTCCATGATGACTTTTCAAATATTGTTCACTGCTGAGCCAAGAAATGTACTCTGATTACATTTCCTTCCTCTGCAGTTATTATTTTTTTTACTGGAGTTAAAAATTGCCCCTCCTCCCGCTTTGATTTTTTTTTTTTAACTTACGAATAAGTCACCCCACACACTTCAGAAGCTCTGTAAATTTCCTCATTATAAAATTTCCATATGGTTACAGATTCCATCTCATTTTCAAGCATATCTTATCTCCCTAAACATATTCTTGGTGGAGACATCTGATCTCTTACTCCAATATGGCCTGTGTACACTCTAGGCCTACTATATAACTAGCACATGGAAACATCATTTTTGCCACGATCTTGGGAATTTTTTTCATTTCTACTTGTGTTGGATCTCCTGTTCCCCGGATCACACTTCTTCTATATTGGTTTATTTCCTTGTTTTGACAGAAATTATCCTTAGATAGCTTCCTGAAAAAAGATATAAGAGAGTCAAATATTCTATATTTTGAAGTCTAAAAATACTTTTTTTCCTTGAAAAAAACCGAAAGGAAAAAAAAATTTAACAAAACCGGTTTTCCCAAAAATTTTAAAAAAAAAAACAACAATTTTTTTTCTACTGCATTTGAGAATCGGATACTCTGAGTCATCATCCTTGTATTTGACTTACCTGCTCTTTGAAATATTTTAATGTTTTGTTAATCATTTTTTAAAAAGTTTTTCAATTATAGTTGACATATGATATTATATTGGTTTAAGAATACAACACAGTGATTAAACACTTACATAACTTGGGAAGTGATCACCCAGTAAGTATAGTACCCATCTGACTCCATACATAGTTATTACAATATCCTTGACTATATTGCCTATGGTGTACTTTACATGCTTGTGACTGTTTTTATAACTGGCAATTTGTACATGTTAATCCCTTCCCCATTTTTACCCAACTCCTCTCCCATCTGGCAACCATCAAAATGTTCTCTGTCTCTGTATCTGTTTTATCTGTTTTTGTTTGTTCATTTGTTTGTTTTATTTGGTGAGATTATAAATTGGTACAACCAATTTATGGAAAAAAAGTATGAAGATTCCTCAGAAATTAAAAATAGGACTACCATATGACCCAGCAATCTTACTTCTGGGTATTTTGAAGAAACTCAAAACAGTAATTTGAAAAGACATATGTACCCCTATGATCATCGCAGCATTATTTACAACAGCCAAGCAGCCTAAGTGTTCATTGATAGATGACTAGATAAGGAAAATATGGTACATATGTACAATAGAATATTACTCAGCCATACAAAAAGAATGAAGCTACGGCCATGCCACTCTGAACATGCCTGATCCCATCTGATCTCGGAA
>NW_011888814.1:1679390-1686546 GCF_000151845.1 Pteropus vampyrus
AATAGAATATTACTCAGCCATACAAAAAGAATGAAGCTACGGCCATGCCACTCTGAACATGCCTGATCCCATCTGATCTCGGAAGCTAAGCAGGTTTGGGCCTGGTTAGTACTTGGATGGGAGACCGCGTAGGTGCTGTAGGCGTAAAATATAAAAAAAAAAAAATAAGGGATTGTAAGCGGACAAGGTCCTTGCAATCTGTGAGGTCAACCAAGGGTTGCCTTGCCTAAAAAATTTTTAAATATTAAAAATTTAAAAAAAAAAAGAATGAAATATTCTCATTCGTGAAAACGTGGATGGACCTAGAGGGTATTATGCTAAGTGAGATAAGTCAGACTGAGAAAGATAAATACTATATGATTTTACTTATTTTGGAATCTAAAAAACAAAATAAGCAAAACAAATATTTTAGTGCTTTGTCTCCCATTCACCCCATTCGTGAGTGAAAGACTTACACTCTAGGGTTATAGGGATGTCTGAATATGACACCTGACACTGAGCAGAGGAGATTAACAGTATTTTATTAGTCATATTCATTTACAGTCCAGGGTAGAAGGGTGCTACAGGGCCACAAGGGGTGCACTTAGGAACAGAGTGAACAACAGGGCTGGGGGAGGCAGGCTCTGTAGTATCAAAAGGTTGAGGTGCCCTCCACTCCCTTGAGAGAATGCGATTGGCTTGTTTGAATTAATTCTGTGAGCTGACAAGGAACTGAAATGCCAGAAATACACAGGAATTATTTCTGATCTCTTTGATAAAGAAGGATGTTTGGCTAGGAGAGCTCATCCGCAGGGTCAAAGTGGAGTGAGAAAGGACTCACAGGCAATTTGAGGAAGTCCCGATGTTATAGTTACTACATTACAAAGTTTCATGGTAATATGTTTTAATAAAAGTCTATTTTTCATTCTCTGTGCCAGGTATTTTCTGAACCCAGGACACCCACGCACCTGTTTATGAGTTTTGTTTGTTTGTTAGCTCCCTTCTCCTCTTCCTCCTCCTCCTCGTCCTTTCTCTTCTTCTTCTTTTAACTGCTTTCAAAAATTTATTCCCTTTAGTTTCACTTTTCTCCCTTTGGTGAGGTTCCGTTAGCCAGATTTTGGATTATTTCAATTTCTCTAGTAATTTTTTTATACATTACCTCCTATTGAACATCACCTTGTCTTCCTCTCTTTTCCTGGAGAGATAAGACTTGGCTTTCTTCCAATTATTTTACTATTTTTATGGATATTATATTTAAAATTTCCTACACTGCTTTTCTTTGTCTTTGAATGATTTTAAGTATTATTTAATAGTTTATCTTCTTCAATATCTCTAAAGATATTACTAATATTTTTTCCTTCTATCATTGTCACAATTTCCTTTTTTTCTATTTCCTTGTTTTGTCTATTTCGTTTGTCCTTAAACATTGGCAGGTCATTTATATTTATAAATGAGGTACTAAAAATTGATTGGAAACTCTATGTATATTGAATTTACTGTAAGGCAGGCAGGTCTCCTGCTTGGGTGGTATAAATCTGGATGCTGTTTTTTTGGATCTGCTTAGGCATAAGAATGAATAGTCAGAGAATGACCTAACGCACAAAATACACTTTCACCTTGTACACCTACAGGGAGTACAGACCTGAGGGACAAATATAGACTGACTTTTTTTAAACCAACTTTCCACCAAGCTCTCATTTTTGTATCACTACTCACACTCTCACAGTGTTGAATGCATCAGCTCCTAAAGCTTTCCAAAGCTTATGCTGAGTTTTCATTAGCATTTCTTCACCCCCACCCCAACTTGAAGGCAATTAGGTATGACTTCTTCTTCTTTGCTAAGTCATTTATTATTTATTCTTCTGCCTCATATATTCAAATACTGTGGTCCATGTTTGCAGATTTAGTTTACTTTCATTAAAGATGGATTTTGTGATTGTAGAGTCGTAATTTTTGTTTCTCTTTTGATTTTCCTATTATTAAAGGAAATATTTTTAAGGTTAAGATCTAGGGTTCTTAATTTCAAAATACCTTTTTGGAATCCTGAGGTTACCCCTTCTTTTAAACTCTCTGGGCATCACTATACCCATATTTTGATTTAAAAATGGAAAAAATAATAATAGAGTCATCATATATATGTTCTAGAGGTTAAATCTAAAAAGTAATAAAAATAACTGGCACAGTGATTAGCATATAGTAGAAACTAATGTCCTATTATTTTCATTTCAACATCAGCAATATCATCTGAATCATTTTCATCGTCATTTAAATATCTTTGTTCTTCAGTCTAATTTCTCTATTTTACTAACTTTTATTAAATGTAGGCTTTCTAATTGATAACATCCTTGAATTTCTCTTTTGTAGTCTAGGCTATGAGTAATATTTACTTCAATTGTTTTAATCATTTCTATATTGTAGATTATTGATGAAACATCACCTCTAGAAATTTCTTCTTTCTAGAAATCCTGTCCCATGACTGTGACTTTATTTTACCTGAGCTTACTTCTTTCTTTCCTTTACAGCTGAAATTTAACATGTTCCCAAACACCAGTGCCTCTCCCCATTTTTAAACTAGTTTCTCTTCACATTTGTATGTCTATGACATGTTCTCCATTCTTTTAAGTCCTCAGATCAATTGGAATTAACTTCGATTTTTTTTCTTACGTTTTTTTCTTTGTAGTCATTACCTTTGCTCTGTCTTATTTCATGCCTTAATTTCTACTTGATTAGATAATTACAATAGTTTTCAAACTAGTTTAACCATTTCTGTATACTTTATTCTTTCAAGCATTCAGAAAACATTTCTTTGCTTTTCTTTTGGGCATCAACACTATATCTAATTCTGTAAATAAGTGCATTAGAGGTGTCATGAGAGGTGTATGTATAAAGTGAAGAACTCAAATTTAGGAGTCAGTCTTGCATGTAGGATTATTCTTTAATCCATATAAAAGCCTTTGAAAAATAAATGAATTGCAAAGTGCCTCGCACAATTACTAAATTAAACTTTCTTATTCACATCTTTATCCAAAAAATTTCAGTTTCTCCATCTCCTATCAAGTAAAATGTAGCACATACAGCTCGACAGTCAGGCTATTGCCAATATGACCCAATCATATTTTTCAGTCTTTATAGTCCAGTACCACTTAGGAGCTTAAACGTTTTCTAATGTACTTGGATTCCTCACAATTTCTTCATATATCACTCTCCCACTCCCCCTCCCTTTATTTTTTTGCACATTTTCTTTTATTTTCTCATCTTTGGTATCTCCCTGAAGTTTTTTCCTGAAATTTCTGCTTATTAAGTCCAATTCACTTTTTCCATGAAGAATTTTTCTAATATTTTTACTCAGTTTACCTCTTTTTCCTCTAACTTTCCCCACTGCATATTTTAATGTCCTCTATAGTATTTATGGTATTCTGACTTTTATTATGTCTATACTGGGTTATAACTCCTCGAGAGTATCCTCCAGTATTCCCTATTACTTACTGTCTGTGTATTTCATAACAAACTGTGCCATACTTAATAGTCATTTAAATATTTATTGATTTACATTTGACTTTTAGTGCCAATTTAATAATATTATCTTTTTTTCCAAAACAAAAACTTTGCTGGACGTTTTTATTTCCATAAATATTGCGACCAGCAATTATTCTAAGTTTAATGTCTAATTTCTTTCCAAAGTAAGAGTATTTCAAAATAACAATGAAGCCTATAGTGCAAGTATTACCGAGTCTCTTCAGAGGTAGGAATTATGATAAAACGTTTGCTACATAAATTTCAACTTAAGTTGAACTGCCAGGAGGCAGAAAAAGAACACAAGTTGTCTTCAAAGCTAAGAAGGGCCTCAAATTTTCACTGCTTCTTAGAATTCATATCTCTAAAAAAATATGCTCTGTTAAGCCACTAGTTTTATGCCATTAGCCATATTAAATCATTAATGCAATTCATGGTTTGTTGTATGTGTGCAGGTGTGTACAACTCATGCGCGCACTGCATATATTTTTTAAATCTCACATAATACAATACAAAGTCTATGTTAATACAAAGTTTATTAACAAGCACTGTATTTTCACAATTTTTTGTAAATAATACAATTACATAGATCAGGAGGAATGTTTTAAAATGTCATAATCTCATCTATTAAATTTGAGAGTATTCATAGATTATTTATATTTATGCATAATTCTTGTCAAGTTCCTATGCTACATTAATTTCTATACTGCAATCCACTGCAAAATGTACATCTTAATTAACTTTCTTAATTATTATATTTATTATTTTTATATTATGTATTATTTATTAAATATTATTATTTGGTATTTCTTTATGCCTTGATCTGTTTCTAACAGAGATGTTATTTTTATAAGTCATAACTACACCTATGTTAGTTTGAGTGTTTCTTGTGAAAGAAATATCTGAGTACATACAGGATGACTTGAATGAAAACTCAAGATCCTGCAAAAGAAAATCCATAGAATTTTCTTCCCTTCGGCACCTCTCCTGAGATAAGATTTATGCCATTCCATTTCCAACTTAGTTATTTTGGTCATAAGAATGGACGAATATTGTGTCTTTTTCAGTCTCCATTACAATTTCTGCGATGAGGATATGGTATAAAAATGTTAATGTTTTATGTGTTTCTGACAGTAGTAATGTACAATTCTGTGTTGACCTTTCCAATATGATACAGATCGATTAGCTGGGCACTTTATTTCTTCCTTTGTCTACTACTGTAATAGTCTATTAAGGGAAAGGGCAAGATGATCAATCAATCAGGCTTTCTAATGTGTTGGATAATAGTCCTCCAATTTTGCCTTCTTAAGATAGACATATGTTCATAGTTTAAATACATCCATAAATATATTCATGTCAGTATAGGCATTCTATTATTTTTGCACACATTATTACAATTTTTTTCCTTCTGAATTATAGTTTTCTTAATGTCTAATCTCATGCTTTTTTTGCCAGTTACATATTTTGCAAAAAATAAAATAAAATAAAAGTGAAAATAAAGTTGTGGCTTTTAGCTTCTAGCTTCTAGAAATTAATTTGTTTTTATCAAATGGAATGATTTCTGTAGGCATATTGGACAGAGTAGCAAGGTCCCTAGGTGTTATTTCAAAATAATGAAGTCTTGAGGTTTCTGCACACACATGCAAGGCAACTAAGCTGAATATTTGACTGCTTATTTTCAAATTATTTACTTATGATAATACAAATAAGAAAAAGAACAATTTAAGTCTCTCTCATTCAAAGAGTCAATTCATTACTGTATTGTTTAAACCAATTAGTTCTTCTTTGTCCATATAAAGATATCTCTGTTTTGAAAATCAGATATTTTACTCTAAAAACCACAAGCAGTATCAAAATCACTGCATTATGAGTGGGATAGAGGTCTAATAAGTAGTGTATTGGGTCTGGCTCACTCCTAAGGAAATCAATTAATAACAATACAGTGATTAACAGCACTGTAGGCTGGGTTCCCAGAGTCAGTAATTTCCATTTCACTACTGCAGGAATGTCATAAAAGAAATACAGTATGTTATCATAAAGTTAAAAAATAGTGTTTTACCACCTATTTGGCAGCCTTCAAAGCTTTGCAAATTATTTAGGGTCACTTCTTTTATAGTCCAGGTGACTATTATACTTTTGATTTTCAGTAGGAATGTATGTGAATATTTGGAATAAAATGTACAGTGTACACTTATTTCCAAAGTGAAACAAAATGTAATACAATCTTACTATTTTTAGAGGACTTAACATGCTTTGAGACACCATAAACAAACAAACAAAAGAATCTTAGATTACTTATCTTGGCTGGGAATCTTTAATATCATTGATTTTCCAACTCAAGGTGAATTACAATACTTTATTACAGAAATGAGAAGTTGAATTACAAGCTAATACTTATTTGTGTTTATATGTAGATAAATGGTACAACTAAACACATAAGACCCATACCTGTAACCCTAAGTAATCTCTTCCTGAATTACCCCAAGAAGAAATCTAGGAGTCTTCTTGATTACTTTGTCTACTGCACCATCTATATCCAATGGATATTCAAGGCTGTGCATCCTCTACTTACCATCTTAACTACTGCTGTCTCTTTTCAACAATTATTTGTCCAGTTTCCAATTTATGACAGGCACTAGTGTCTTGAATTTCATCCTAATTTTTGCAACTATTTATGTTACTCCATCCTAGTGTCTCCATCTTAGCCTCATCCATGATCTTCACTACACTACCATTAGATGATTTTAGTGTCTCCAGACACTAAAGAGCTTTACATATCTTGTAAGGTTTGGATTCATAAAAATTAATGAAATCATGAATTCCATAAAGAACTGGCCACTAACTCCCTTTCCAATAGAATTTTTTTTCTCATCTGGAGAATATTCAAAATTACTTAACAATACTCAGAAAAGCATGTTCTATACTAAATACATTGTTTGCATAAACTGATGTTTATGCCTGGACTTCTTTAACTTTACTTGCTAATTGGCTAATTTATTTCTACTCATTCTTCTTAACCTACCAATCTGGATTATGTAGCCTTACTATGTACCCCCATAACAACTAGTGCTTCCTTTTATCTTAGCGCTTATCACATTGCATTTCAATTTTATTTTAAATAAGCCTTTTCAGTTTGGGATCATTCTAGATTCATATGTAGTGGTAAGAAATAATATGGACAGATCCTTTGTGCCCTTTATCCGGTTTTTCCCTACGGTAACATCTTGCAAAGCAGAGTATCACAACCCTGATATTGACATAGATGTAATTCATTAATCTAATTCAGATCTACTCAAATTTACTTGCACTTTTTTATGTGTGTATTTAGTTCTATGCCATTTTAACACAAGTGTAGGTTTGTGTATCACCGCTATAGTCAAAATACAAAATAGTTCCATGACCACAAGGATTCCTCAGATTGATATTTACTATGTTTAATATCCCTTGTGTTTTACCCTGTCCTAATTGCATAATAAACTCGATGAGGTTTGGCCTATTGATAAGTTTAATGTTGGATACTAAATATTCTGGGGATATGTGTGTGTGTGTGTGTGTGTGTGTGTGTGTGTGTGTGTGTGCGCATGGGTGGATAGTTAGACAGATATATGTATAACACTTATGCACATATAGTTATTTGAATTGATATTTTGTTAAATTAACTTTG
>NW_011888814.1:1688316-1694772 GCF_000151845.1 Pteropus vampyrus
TAAAATGTACAGTGTACACTTATTTCCAAAGTGAAACAAAATGTAATACAATCTTACTATTTTTAGAGGACTTAACATGCTTTGAGACACCATAAACAAACAAACAAAAGAATCTTAGATTACTTATCTTGGCTGGGAATCTTTAATATCATTGATTTTCCAACTCAAGGTGAATTACAATACTTTATTACAGAAATGAGAAGTTGAATTACAAGCTAATACTTATTTGTGTTTATATGTAGATAAATGGTACAACTAAACACATAAGACCCATACCTGTAACCCTAAGTAATCTCTTCCTGAATTACCCCAAGAAGAAATCTAGGAGTCTTCTTGATTACTTTGTCTACTGCACCATCTATATCCAATGAATATTCAAGGCTGTGCATCCTCTACTTACCATCTTAACTACTGCTGTCTCTTTTCAACAATTATTTGTCCAGTTTCCAATTTATGACAGGCACTAGTGTCTTGAATTTCATCCTAATTTTTGCAACTATTTATGTTACTCCATCCTAGTGTCTCCATCTTAGCCTCATCCATGATCTTCACTACACTACCATTAGATGATTTTAGTGTCTCCAGACACTAAAGAGCTTTACATATCTTGTAAGGTTTGGATTCATAAAAATTAATGAAATCATGAATTCCATAAAGAACTGGCCACTAACTCCCTTTCCAATAGAATTTTTTTTCTCATCTGGAGAATATTCAAAATTACTTAACAATACTCAGAAAAGCATGTTCTATACTAAATACATTGTTTGCATAAACTGATGTTTATGCCTGGACTTCTTTAACTTTACTTGCTAATTGGCTAATTTATTTCTACTCATTCTTCTTAACCTACCAATCTGGATTATGTAGCCTTACTATGTACCCCCATAACAACTAGTGCTTCCTTTTATCTTAGCGCTTATCACATTGCATTTCAATTTTATTTTAAATAAGCCTTTTCAGTTTGGGATCATTCTAGATTCATATGTAGTGGTAAGAAATAATATGGACAGATCCTTTGTGCCCTTTATCCGGTTTTTCCCTACGGTAACATCTTGCAAAGCAGAGTATCACAACCCTGATATTGACATAGATGTAATTCATTAATCTAATTCAGATCTACTCAAATTTACTTGCACTTTTTTATGTGTGTATTTAGTTCTATGCCATTTTAACACAAGTGTAGGTTTGTGTATCACCGCTATAGTCAAAATACAAAATAGTTCCATGACCACAAGGATTCCTCAGATTGATATTTACTATGTTTAATATCCCTTGTGTTTTACCCTGTCCTAATTGCATAATAAACTCGATGAGGTTTGGCCTATTGATAAGTTTAATGTTGGATACTAAATATTCTGGGGATATGTGTGTGTGTGTGTGTGTGTGTGTGTGTGTGTGTGTGTGTGCGCATGGGTGGATAGTTAGACAGATATATGTATAACACTTATGCACATATAGTTATTTGAATTGATATTTTGTTAAATTAACTTTGATGAAAGTTCTTATCAGTATCTTTAATTCACACATTCAAATATTTGGCTCTTGTTTAATAGTAAATGCTATATAATTCTATAACAATTGTTATGAAGGATGTGTGTGTATATGTGTGTAGGGGTGGGGGAACTCTAGAAATGTGACCCTAAATAACTTAGTAGAATTTGAGGTATCATAGATAAATCATGAAATGTATGATTTAGCACTTCGCATGATTACTGTGATTCACACATATTTGAATTCATGCTAATGCTCTGTGCTAAATTCACTTAGGTGCCAAGGTTTGGAATTTGGGTGCATCTACAATATTTTCCCCTTTTTTGTTTATCTGCTTGTTGTGATTGGTGATTACCAGCAGCTGCTGTACACATTTGCTGATAATAAGAAATGTTTAGAGTTCTGTATTCTGTTTCTCTTGCTTCAAAAACTCCATGATAATGAGCTTATCTGCATTTGGCTTTGACATGATAAGATTATCATATCCCTGTGAGTTTTGTCCTTCTATCATGGATATAAATCATTGTGATTGGGCACACAGAGATGTTGGCTACAGAACATATAAGAATAGGGTTCATTCTGACTCAGTAATTAAATTCAGCCTCCAACTCCTGTAGAAAAAATTTAGAGTTGGTCATCAAACATGCTTGTCTGCCTATCCCGTCACTGTTAATTGGTCCCTGGGGATGGAAGACTGTTTCTACAGTGCTTCCAGGAAGAAGGCTCAGCAATCAAACAGAACTCTGTAAATAGATACTCAGAGATTCCTCACATTTGGATGTAGTATGATTGTGAAATTGCCAGAGGAATGTCAGAGATGGTCAGAGGACATTTTTCTCTTCCATTTGCAGAGTTCAGTCATGATATGGAATCCAGAAAGGTGTATCTGGAAGCAGCATCTAAAACCCCACATTCTCTGTTTTGGTTCATGTCCCTGTCATTATTTTTGTGCCAGAATAGATAATAGAAGAGAAACTAAGACAGAATGAGACAAATTCATTGATTAAAAGGAAGTGGCGATCTTCATTTATCTTAAGAAATGTAGGTTCTTTGTAATAACTCCTCACATTTTTATCCTCTTCCTGAAGTTAATGATCAATCATTATATATACTATGTTGTTCACTATTCTTTAGCACACAAAAAATGAGGCAAATGTTAAAAGAAAGATTCCTAACAGTATTTGATTTAAGCTGTTTACTAATATAAGTTTACTCTTTGTATCAGAACATTTTTGGTTGTTTGTAAGTGCATATGCATGAATGTGTGTATAAATATATATTTGTTGGAGTTCATGGAATAGTTTTCAATAAAAATAGTTCTTGACTCAGTTTTTGGGTGCTTGATTCCATAAACCAATTATGAGAAACTCACACTGCCCTCTCTGCTTTTCTGAGATTCCTGTGACTACCTTTCCTGAATAAAAAATAAAAAATAGATTCCAGATTCTCAGAAAGAACCTATAGGTACTAAGATACTTCTGCTCTTAATCTCAGTTTCAGACATG
This sequence comes from Pteropus vampyrus, assembly GCF_000151845.1. Taxonomy (NCBI): domain Eukaryota; kingdom Metazoa; phylum Chordata; class Mammalia; order Chiroptera; family Pteropodidae; genus Pteropus; species Pteropus vampyrus. The sequence continues at coordinate 1,691,313 of NW_011888814.1, forward strand.
AAAAGAGGAAATCGATGACTTGTTTGGATGTCATTAAAGTTCACTTAGCTGAGTTGTAATAGGTTGCACTAAACAAACAAGAAACCACTGACTTAAAAGAAAACAAAATGGAATTGGCTGATATGAAGGCCTGGTTCTAAGTTTTACATTCTTTTTCAAGCTAAATAATGCATCAACTCTTTTTTCAGGAAACTGAGCCTTAACAGAGATCTTCTTCATAGAAGATCTCTGGATATTTTAGTATTTTGGCTAACAAAAGAAAGAATTTTTGTGATGAATTTTTTTTCTTATCTGTACAAAAAATATGATATGAAACAGAAATTTGCCTTGCCTTATCCAGTGGAAACCTCCAGGACTCCCTTAAAGCTCTAGACCAAAGGCTGCCAGGGACATTGACCTTGAATGTTCATGGCATGATACATACAGTTTGATAAATCAGAGCTCTTCCAGAACATCTTGGGAAATTTTAGTAACTTTAGAATCATGATCGGTATTAATAATTTTTCAATTGGGCGCAAAGATATTTTAATAATATACAGCACAATGGCTTATTAATAGGTTTTACATTTTTAAAATGTTTAAAATTTTATATGAAAAACTGATAACTGCTTCAGAAGAACACACTGAAGTCTAGCATACTTACATAATATGTGATGAATGTAAAAGAGAAAATTTCAGGTCCAGGTTAGGGTTTTATCATTTTGAATTATTATTTTAAGAGTTATGGAGAAATATTATAAAAAAACTTGATTTCAAATGTTTGAATACATAATTAATAGTAGTAGGGTACTTCAATCAAAAAGTAATACCTTAAAAGAATTCTCCATTAAAATAAAACATTTTTTTTGCGTTAACAATGGTATTACTAATACTTCTCAGTTTTACTTGTAAAAGTTTAAAATATCAAGGGCTGTAAAACAAAAATAAATATACAATGGGTTAAATTTTTACCTTATCAAAGGAATTTAATTGATCAAGAAGTAAGCGAATCATATTAACAGGTTATAATTTTTTTATCTGTAATATAACATGTTTCATAAACATAGAATGAGAATTTAGAGATTCTGTGTCATATATAGGATAAGCTAAGTAGCAGTAACAAATATATACAAATGTTAAAGACTATAAACAATATATTTCTCTCTTATCTAATAGTCTAGGCTGGTATTCTATGTCAGTGAGAAGAGATGTGTGTATGTGTGGTGATTGTAGTGGCAGAGTAGGTGGTCCGGGGAGTCTTGTTCCAAGGATTTATTTAGAGTCTCAGACTTTTAGAAAGTCTTCCATCTTCAACACATGGTTTCTCCATTCTAGGCAACAAAAGGGAGCAAAGAGCATGTTGGAGTGCGCGTAGAAAATTGCAATTGTCTGTCCTAGAGGTAGCACATATCACTCTTTTCACATTACATTATTTTGATTATAACTTAGTTTTATTACTACATCCAACTGCAATAAAGACTGAGATGGTAGTCTTTGCAAGGTCCCCAGGTGAAAAACTAAAGAAAAGATTTTGTTGGATAGCAAGTAGCTTCTGCCATGCAAACCAATGTATATTACTAATTTCTGGACTTACGTTTGTCTTTATAGGATCCTAAATATTTTAAGACTCTAATTTAGTTTCCTCATAAACATGAGGAGGAGTTCTTTTTGTTGTTGTTGTTGTTTTATAGATTCCATTACTTTATTTATTTTTTTCCCCCTCTTTAATTCCCTACCCCCACTTCCACCCCTGACTTATGGATGTTGACATTTCTCCTTAAAAACTGGATTTCTGAAGGTGGGGCATCTCCTCCCACCTGTCATGGGTGTGCACCCCCGTGGGCCTGGCACACCAGGGTTTAGTGTGGTTCCACCTGGGATGCGAACCCAGGACCTTCTGCGTGTAAAGCAGACGTACTAACCACTACACTATGAAGCCACCCCCAAGGAGTTCTTTCTTTTTAAAATATTGTATTATATGACTCAAACAGAGAGCAGCCTTTTAGCTCTGAGAAAAAGAGAGAGAGAATATGATTCTGTAACTTGGAACAAGGAAAAAGAAGAATTTGAAAACTAAGGTTTCTGATCCTGGGGTACCAGTTTGATTTCCTCCTCAGCTACTTTATTCCAGAAAAAAAAAAAAAATCAAAACAGAGAGGGATTTTTGAGTGGGAGAAGCTGCAGTTTGTGGCAGCAGAAAGGTGTGGCCCAGTACTCAATCGCTAGTGCTGTAAGCAGCAGTCACAACTCAGACAGCTTTCCCTTTTTATAAAAAAGAGCGCTGCTATAAGAGGCTGAACAGTAGGAACAACAAAATTCTGCTGGGAGATTATGAGCCCACAACAGAATAGAAGCAGGCAAAAGGAGTTCTATTGCCTTATAGTCATTGTCATCCTCAGGCCTGCTTCTAAAACTTCTCTATACAAAAAAAAAAAATTAATTAAACTTCTATATCCTTTGTAGAGACGTGAACAAAGCACAAAGATTTCTGAATAATCACTCTTAGATTCCCTTAAGCGCTTAACCATCTAGCCCTGGATTATCTTTGAAGAATCTTCATACACTTTGAAGGCTCTTCCTTCGGTATTGTTCTATTTTGCACTTCTTGAAAGAATTATACCACTTGTTTGAAACATTCCTCTCCTACCATCCCCTCCAATTTTTTTAGCTGATAATTGCATTCTTCAGATCTTGATACTCCCGATTGTACGAACATCCTAGAACTGAATTAGCTCTCCCAAATTGAGATTGCTCCCTTAGTAATCTGTACTTTACCTTTTATAGACACAGCATGTATATTGATCTGTTAAGTGCCTGACTTCTTCTATTAATCTGTAAACAGCCTGAGAACCAGGACTGGAGTATCTAGGCAGAACCCAGTTCTTTGCAGTAGTAAGTCCTAGTAAGTAAACAGTTATTGAATGAAAAATACTTTTGTTATATATCTTTTAATATATAGCACACATTAGTTAACCCAATCACATATCTGAAGCAATTTTTTTGTAACTAAGAGTCCCTAAACGAATTTCAGAAAATCCTCAGGGATCAGAATTGAAGACACTCTCATTCATTCTAAAATCAAGCATTTCCTAAACTGTTTGTTTCAGCTGACCAAGCACTCATAGATTATCTCATTAGTACAGTAGTCTCCCCTTATCTATAGGTGATATGTCCCAAGACCCCCAGTGGATGCTTGAAACTGTGGTTAGTACTGAACCTTATATATACTATGGGTTTTTCTTTTCCTTTAATATATACTCATGATAAAGTTTAATTTATAAATTAGGTACGATAAGAGATTAAGGCTGCTAAGTGACAAACGATGGGTAGCATGGACAGTGTGGATAAGCTGGACAAAGGAATGATTCATGTCCAGCCAGGACATTGTGGAATGGCACAAGATTTCATTATGCTACTTAGAATAGCATGCAATTTAAAACATGAATTGTTTATTTCTGAAATTTTCCATTTAATATTTTCA
>NW_011888814.1:1694822-1715510 GCF_000151845.1 Pteropus vampyrus
GTCCTAGTAAGTAAACAGTTATTGAATGAAAAATACTTTTGTTATATATCTTTTAATATATAGCACACATTAGTTAACCCAATCACATATCTGAAGCAATTTTTTTGTAACTAAGAGTCCCTAAACGAATTTCAGAAAATCCTCAGGGATCAGAATTGAAGACACTCTCATTCATTCTAAAATCAAGCATTTCCTAAACTGTTTGTTTCAGCTGACCAAGCACTCATAGATTATCTCATTAGTACAGTAGTCTCCCCTTATCTATAGGTGATATGTCCCAAGACCCCCAGTGGATGCTTGAAACTGTGGTTAGTACTGAACCTTATATATACTATGGGTTTTTTTTTTCCTTTAATATATACTCATGATAAAGTTTAATTTATAAATTAGGTACGATAAGAGATTAAGGCTGCTAAGTGACAAACGATGGGTAGCATGGACAGTGTGGATAAGCTGGACAAAGGAATGATTCATGTCCAGCCAGGACATTGTGGAATGGCACAAGATTTCATTATGCTACTTAGAATAGCATGCAATTTAAAACATGAATTGTTTATTTCTGAAATTTTCCATTTAATATTTTCAGACTGTGGTTAACCTTGGGTAACTGAAACTGTGGAAAGTGAAATCACAGTTAAGGGGTACTGCTGTATATGTTTTTACCATAAAAGATAAGGAGCATATGAATGGACAATGCAACTCCATCACTATAACTAATACGATAATTTAAAAGAAATATTCCACCTCTGAATCAGTAGATTCTTGTGTTCAACATTTGTTCACAGAACTACAAAGCAGCATTTCTAAATTTATAAAGAGGTGGTATAAAATAGTCATTAAGAACAGAGGTTCTAGAGCCAGATCATGGGGCTCCAAATCTCGGTTCTACTACCTGTGTGACTTTGGGAGAGTTATGCAGCCTTTCTGTGCTCTTAGTGCCTCATTGGTGATAAATGGGATAAAAATAATCTCTCTCCTACAGTCTATATCATATATATTATGTTCTTTCTCCAACTCTTCCTCCTCCTCTTTTTTATTTTTTCACTTTCTTTTTACTTGAGCAGCAAACATAAAAGCCATCGTTTATTTTAAGAAGCATCCACAGAACATGATTTCTGGAATTATGAAGTAAACTGGCCAGTGAAATAAGAACTCGGCTGACGTGTTAATTAATTCAATGTTATTTTTGTTAAATACACTCTTGAGTAATGGTTGTCTGTTGCAACACTTAAACCAATACCATGACTGTGTTTTTTAAAAAGCTTCCCCATCTGTGGGGCATGTGAACAATAGAAACTAATATGTAGGACCTAGATATTTTGTCAAGGTTATATTCTTACTCTCGAATGGAGTAATGCTGAAAAGTACTAATTATATCTAATAATAACTTCAGTACCTCAATGAAATTAAGAAAACTATTCCCAAGCAAGATTTTGCCATGTGCAATTTAGGTTCTTCCTAATAAACGATCCATTCTACTTGAATCGAACCTGTAAATACTGCTTGTAAAATATAATATTTTTCAAACAAAGAATCTTCTAAAAATTAAAGGAAGAAAATAAGCAGCATACAAGCAAAGCCACTCTAGTAGTAAACAGAAAATGTTATGTGTGAGATGATATGTGCAACTATTAAGAGACTGTTGAAACCAGAATGAGCCAGCTTTAGACACCAATCATAGCAGAATAACTCTAATATACCTTTTTATATTGACTCATAGGCAGGTTACATAATTTGTCCTGATTGCCACAGTATTAACAGTATTGTCTACACGGTACTATTCTGTGGAAGCATTTAATACTATTTCGAATACCCATTCCATAAGATTCATAAGTATTGCTTAAAATCTGGCTATTGTAGTTATACCTTGAAAGTCAATTGCAATATACCCTAAACTTAGCATAAGTAGCCTAGATTGTTTTCGCTCATACTGTACAAAATGTCATTTTGACTATAATTTTTAGTCAGGATAACCAGTTATAATTATTCCATGGCATGTAATCATAGTGATCAATTTATCTGCTTATGAAAGAAATATGTGATCATCTACGAGAAAGACAGGGCGCGAGCCCCTGATTTTACACTCTAAATCTGGAAAATGTTTCTTCCTGAGAATCTAAAAAACAGAGAAATGCTTGACTTAAAATAGTGTCTAAATAACATTGGAAAATATAATTACCAAGAAAAAAGTCAATAGCATATTTTCTTTCCAAATTAATCAACCCTTTTGAGATATAGACAGTATCGTTTGTATCTTAAAGTCCAAACCTAAGGTTTCCTTATCAAATATTGAAAACCAAAGCCATATTTTCAGATTCAAATCCATCGCTGCAAGAAAGTTTAACTATCCACGTTCCCTACTCTGTATTCCCCACGAGACTGAAATGCCTCATAGACTCCGTTTACTTAGCCAGACACAATCCAGTACTGTGTTCAAAGCACAAATCTGCCACTTATTGGTTGTAGCTTTGGGCAGATTACATTTTTACTTTATGCCTTTTCCCTAAATGCTTACATATAACAATGTTAATTATCTAGTACAGTGACTATCTCACAAAATTCTATGAGGATTAAATGAGCAAATATTTAAAAAGCATTTACCACATTCTTGATAAAAGCTTGTTGTTTAATTAAGAATTATTTAAACGAAAAAATAGAAATTCCTTTTTACTGGTATTCTTTCCACAAAATTCATACTCCAGAGTCCTAAGTAGTAGTCTCTTGAAGTAATAGATCTATATGTGCAATATTTTGACTAAGTTAAGGATGATGCCATATGAATAAACATAGGCAAAATAAAATGTGAGGTAAAGGATTTTTAAAAGAAAGCAGTTTTGTGATATATTTTAAATAATATAACTTTTAAGCAAAAATCAATTTACTTTTTTATTTTTAAGTACAACAACTTAAAACATTAGTAGTTCATTTTTTAGAAGATTAGATTAACTCATACAAATAGTTTAGATTCCAGGTAAACTATTTAATTAGTATTTAACTGAGTGATCTTAACTTTATTACATGATAACTAAGCAAACCTGAACACTCTCAAGAACTCATATACTGTATTAACAGAGCATGCAGCTGTCAAGTATTTTTGAAAAGGCAATCAAAATAAATGAGAAACTATTTTTTATGGATGACATAATCCAAATGCAGAAATGCATTAGAACATCTTCTGCATATTTCAGAGCTTAATGACCAATCTCATCTTCATTCAGCATTTTTCAAATTCTTGTGCTTAAAAGGATAGAAGTAATTCAAAAATCTTTCATACAAACACAATATATCTCTAAAAATTAGAAAAGCTATAGGAAATGCAAATGTAATATATTACCTGAGCAAAACATTGGCCCTTTACCTCTGATGTTTCTTTGAAACTTTACCTTTGAAAGGCACTGCCAGTTGCAAATCAGCAAAATGTGTGATATCTTTTCATAGTGGAAGTACACAAAATCCAGCAATTATTAAAGTTAAAGTTAAATGCAATAAAGATACATAATAAATGGAATGAGATATTTTCTTGTAGATAACATTATTGAAGTTCTTTTATTGACCATTTCTATTGGGGATAAAGATTGTCTTCGGCCTTGGGATACAGAAGTGTTAACCCGCCAAATGGAAAATGATCAAAGTGATTTTTTTATCCAGAAATTAAAAGCCTCATCTAACATAGAAAGTTTTTATTGGTAAAAAAACTCAATCTTATATTGTTTTTCATACGTGACCTCCTTTGATAACAATGTTAACTTTGCACTTTATGTTAGATTTAAACAAAAGTTGTGCTTCATAAGCAAATATTTCTTAATTCATTTCATAAAACTCTAAATTTTGAGTCATTTTTAGTGGCCAGAATTATCATTATTTTTTTTTACTAACTGATATGTGTATGCCTGACTTTCAAATATTTACCTCAGTTACAAATGTGTTTCTTTTATGGACTACATTTGAGTCAGGTGCTTTTTTTGTGATTTTAAATACAGTTCTTGTAGGTTTCTTAATTTGTCAACCAAACATCTTTTTTAGATTAATTAGCACAAGATATTCACAACTAAGTGAAGAGATGAGATGTTTTAGCCCAGTCTCAGAATTTGTTTCCTTCTCTTTTGAGCAGACCCCACTCATCCCCAACACTTTTTTTGTGTCTTTGAGTAAAGTAATGAACTGGAAGGTTTCAAGTTGGCAACCTACTCCCTTCTGTTTAGTTTAGAATGGATTTCCGATCATTATTTTCCCTGTTCAATGATCTATTCAATTCCAGGATTGTTTTTTGTTACAGAGCTGTTGTGATACTTAATTAATATTTGTTACATACTTGGAGATCCTTGGATAGTAGATGATATTCTGGTTCCAGGTACATTATTATTTCATTAAAATTAATGCCAAGTTGAAACATAATGTTGAAGGTGATGGCCTGAAAACTGTTTTCTATTCCCAAGTAGAAAAGATATATTTGTTTGGCAGCTTTCTGAGCACAGTACAAGCAGGTGGCCACTAGCAAACAGGTACATAGAAGAGAAATTTTTCATCCACATAATTTAGATTTAATTGAATTATTTGCAAAATATATGAAGTCTTGTTTTTTTTTGTTTCTTTTTTTTTGTTTTTTTTGGTTTTTTTTTTGTTTGTTTTGCTAAGTACAGATTTAGTTGTCAGAGGACAAATAGAAATCTATAAGGGGAAAAAGCAAAGCTTTAAATTAGATTTACCCCCAGATGCTTACTTTAGTGTAGTGAAAGACTATGAGCTTGAAGTGAAAGATGGGCTAGAATCCAGGGTCCATCAGTGTTGAGATTCCATGTCTCACAGAATGGAACTGTCTCATTCACTGCTGTATTCCTGGTATATAAAACATACGGGCACATACCAGGGGCTCAATATCTATTGGTAAATGAATAAATGAGTGCATGACTTTGAGCAAGACATGGAATGTTAGTAACATTAACTTAAAAGTGTTGTAAATTTAGTAGTGATAGTTGGGCACAGGGAGCATGGAAGAGGGAATGTAGTTAGCATTAATATGATGGCTAAGTGGAGGGCTAGGGGAGGGAGGGAGGGATTGTTTTATGAAAATTATAGATGTCTAACTAATGTACTGTATACTTGAAACTAATTTAAATAAATAAATTTATTTTTAAAAAAGTGTTGTGAAAATCAACTTAGTTAATGGATGTAAATGCTTTGCAAGAATAATGTCATAAATATTAATAACATATTCTATTGTTCTAAAACCTTTTGTATAACATCTCCATAAGATTAATAATAAACAAATCTTCTGACTTAGATAAGGGTGCTTTATGTTTATGCTCTCTAGTGTCAATTTTCTCCTTTTAGTTTTAACTAAAGTCCAGAATCATCCATACCATATGTTTCTGACAAACCCAAACATGAAACAACATAGATTAATTTATAAAGTGTTGATTATAAAATTCTGAAACCCATTAATATTTATATTACAAAATGTAAAATATAACAAAGGATAAAGAATATATTTCAAAATAAACTTTAATCTCACTAACTGGAGATAATAATCACTGACATTTTCAACTGGTACACATACACACACATATAAATACATAAACACATGCATGTTATATTTTCATTTCATATTCTTAATCATTAAATATTCCTCAAAGCATTATTTTGAATGGTTGCTAAATATATTTTATATTAATATTTACTTTAAAAATTAATAACTAAATATATCTCTCCAATGTTTAATTAAAATTTGTAATAGTGTGATAAAATGTATATATATAAAATTTTACAGTCATAGCTTTTTGTTTCCTTTACAAATATCTGAAGTGGGGGATTGAGAGCCTATGCGCCTTGCAGGATACTGTAAGATCATTAGCATTAACTTGAAGTAAAATGGGGAGCTGTTGCAAGATTTTGAGGCAAGGAGTCACTTAGCTTTTTAAAAGATGACTACTCTGGCTTATCCCTTAAGCATAGACTATAAAGTAGGCAAAATAAAAGCAGAAAGACAAATTAGGAAACATTACAGAAATCAAAGAAATGATGTTGACTTTGGTCTAAGAGAGAAGCAGTGAAGGTAGTAAGACATGGTCAGGTTCAGGAAACATTTTAAAAATATTACTAAAGGGTAGTAATGTTGATAAGCTTCATTGAATTATAAGTTGTCGAATATATATATATGTCTGGATTCCAGGAGAAAAATCTAAACTAAAGAAATAAATGTTAGAATTGCTGCACAGAAATAGTACTTAAAGTGCTGGAAACAAATAAGATTTCAAAGGAAAACAGAAGGAGAAGAATACGCACTGAACTCCGGCCCACTTCAATATTGATAGGTGAGAAAGAAGGGGAGAAACCAGCAAAGGAAGCTAAAAAAGGGAAAAGTGAGGTATAAAGAAAATCAGGAAAAGTGGAAGAGTGTGAATGAAAGATAAGTGCATGATCAGCTGTGACAAATGCTATTATTGCTAGGTCAAGTGCGATGATGATTTAACAATATAGAAGTCATGAGTACAGTATCTGTGGGCAAAAATCTAATCAGATTGAGTTTAACACAGAATTAGAGAAGAGATGAGGAAAGTTATTCAAGGATTGTTGCTTAAAACGGAGCAAATAATGCGTAAGTAGCAGACAGGAAAAGTGAGTTCAAGAGAAACTTTATATTTTATTTCATACTTACAATAGGATAAAAACAACCTAATGAGAATTATCTAGTCCAGAACAAGATATAGGTAAAACAAGTAAGAATTACTAGAGCAAAGATCTTGAATAGAAATGCACAAGTACAGAGCTTGGCATTACATAAGAGCAAGAACAATTTATCTCTGAGGCATGAAGTCAGATGCAAATGCCGAAGGTGTGTAAAGATGGCAACGGGAGTCGATGGAAATTGTCTTCTCACAGTCCCTGATCCTCATTTCACTTTGTTCATATTTTTAATTAATTAAACATTCTAGTTTTTGATGTAGTCAATATCACTAATCTTTTCCTATAGGCTTTGTAGTTTTTATATCTTTCATCAAAATGTCCTCTCTTATTTGATGTGATTAAAATGTGTCCCTGTATTTTATTCCGAAAGTTTTACTTTTTAAGTTTAATTATTTAATCTACCTGGATTGCATTTTTAAGGTAAAAATTATAAAAAGTAGGAGAAATGGTCATAGTCTAATTTGAATTTTAAAAATTTAAGATGTATTGAGGATAATTAATATACTTTGTCTCCTAATCATAAATTATAGTACTTTCATCTGTTGTGTTTTACTTTTTTAAAAATAAAGTCCTGCACCTATTTTCTTCGTTATTTTATGTTCTTATTTGTCCATGTTAATACCGTATATGTTATATTTTTTAAAGTAACTTAAATGTCTGATTAAAGTACTGAACTTCTAAGAGTGTATCAGGAAATATCTATATTTTCATCCAACAACTGCCCTTAAATCAATTGTTTAATCTTCCCCACCTTCCTTTAATGAATCCTTAGACAGAAATCATCACTATCAGAATACTTTCAATTACAGAAACTAATTTTATTTCAGTAATTATAACTCGCTTTTAGGTATTAAAAAATGGTTCTAGTAAGGTCCAATTTAAAATTTAACTGTTACTTCTAGTTCATAGATTTTTCCCTTTCCTTAGCTCAGGGTTGACTTATGCCATATAAACCTGGATTAGAAGATTCTTTTACTGTTCCTTCCTTGTTCATTATTTTCCCAGCCTCTCTAGATTTCTCTTTCTTGTCCAATATAAATGCAATGTTAAAGCAATGATTGCACTGCACAAAATTAAACAGGCAAAGAAGATTTGTTTAAGGCTATTGCAATAGGAGAGAGAGGCCAGAACTCAGTATTAACTCAACACTGCTGAAATAAAGTGTTGGAGAGTTTTTAATAGCCGGATTTGGGAGTGGGGAAGCCGGGGGCAGGGGAGCGGAGGAGTCTTAGGTCCCCCGTGTTTACTGATTGGATTGGCTTTACCCAAAGAAAAGTAAACTTTCTCTTATCTTCATAAACAGACGTAATTTTACGACTTGTAAAGATTCTCCCACCAGATACTAGGAGATAGGTGCTTTAGCTTCCTTGGTGTTTATATTTCAAAGGATGCCTCCCTGATCTTTGAGAAAGATATTTTGGATTGTACAACTGGCAAGAAGCTTTTAAAAAGATTTACAAATCAATAAGGCAGAGATAAAAATTTACAAGTACATATTTTCTAAAGTAAATGCTCTAAGTAAAGAGAAGTCAGAGACTAGAGTCAGGAATAAGCCTCTCTGAAGTTTAGTCAAGGGGAGGTTCTGTCCTTTTGATCAGTGAGTACTTGCTGTTCTGTTTTGTGCCTTAAAATTTAGTGACAACAGGTTGATCCTCCCTGATTATATGTGCTCCTGTTAGGAAAACAATTAACTTAGGTATATTGGCATTTGTTGCATTCCAGAAAACTACTGGAATTGTCTTTTTATTATAATAATTTATTATAAAGTCTCTTAGGTTGATATGTAAACAATTCAATTACCTTGCCAGAAAATTGTGACAGCTTTGTTCCCTTCTCATTAATCTTTTTTTTCTTGATTTTTTACTTTCTGTGTTCAATAAGACCTCCCTTAAAATGTTCAATATATACAGTGATGGAAGGCATTCTCTTTTCTGTCTGACTCCGAAGAGAATGCTACTCTTATCTCACCTCTAAGTACTAAACCCAATATAAGGTTTTGAGACGATTCTACTAAAAAAAAAACAAAAATTACCTTTACATTTTTATTTTATTGAGAATTTTTACATAGGGATTGAATTTTATAAAGGGTTTTTCTCCTATTATCATAGGTTTGGAAATATAATACAGTAGGTCCTTGAATAACATTTTGTTATAATATTGATGAGATGCCATAGGGATTTAATTCTTCATATCCACAAGTCTGTGGTAGAATTTGTTTCATTTAAAGTCACAGAACCTATTGATGACAGTAAGTGAAGACTTACTATACTTATAAATTTAACATAGCCAAAGTTAGTGACTTTTTGTGAATTTTTTTTGCTTTAGCTTTTTATGCATTTTTCATTCTAAGATGACATAGAAATTCATTGACACTTTTTTTTCTAGAGCTCTTTTAATAATTTAAATATTTAATGCCTTTGTAATTAAAGGCATTAGTATGTTCTATCACAGAGCTCTAGTAATTTTCCTGATTTGTGATGTCTTTAAAATCGCCTATAACAAGTGGTGTTAGTCTAGGGTTTATTTCTTGGCACAATTTTTTTTTTAATTTTTTTTTTTTTTTTTTATAACAATGGGTATGATGGACTCTGGAGCCAAAATACTAAGGTTCAGAATTTGGCTTCTCTACCTTTGGTTCTGTGTCCTTAGTTGATATTTAATCACTTAGAGTCTAATTTATCTATCTGTAAAATCAAGATAAGAATAATACTATGGCAGAAAAAATTCGAAAGATGTCCCCTCAAGATTCCCACCTCCTAATTATTCTATCAAATGCTAACCTTGGTGATACTGTGAAGGGACTTTGCAGATGGAATGAAGATTACTTATCAGCCGACATTAAGACAGAGAGAGTATCCTGAGTTATCCAGGTGGGCTCAATGTAATTACATGAGCTCTTAAAAGCAAAAAGGGAAGGAAGAAGAGGAAAGCAGCCGGAGAGACTTAGCTAAAGGTAGAAGTGAAATGCAGTAGAAGAGAAAATCAGAGAACTTTGATGTGTAAGAAGGACTCACCTGACAATTGCTGGCTCTGAAGATGGGAAAGGGGTTCATACAAATGTCAAGGAACATGGGCAGCCTCTCGAAGCTAGAAATGATGCCTAGCTGAGAACCAGCAAGGAGATGGGGACCCATGTTCTACAACCACAAGGGAGTAAGTTCAGCTAATAATCTAAATGAGACTGAAGAGGGATTCTTCCCCAGAGCCACCAGGAAGAAAAACAGCTCTCAGGCCCCTTGATTTTAAAGTGACAAAAATCTTGTTGGATATTTGACCTACAGTAACTGAAGTAAATTTGTGTTGTTTTAAGCCACTAAGTTTGAGGTAATTTGTCATGCCAGCATTAGAAAACCAATACAAGTTCATACATTAAAGAATTATTATGCTTATTAAATGAGTTCATTTGTGTAAAACACTAAGAATAGTACCAGCATGTATAAAGTCATAAATTCTAACTGTTGTTATTAAGCTACTCCCTATATTATCTTATTAACCTAAATTAGATCTTACTTATTATAATGTTACAGTACATATTAATCTGATATATAATGTACTCTCATATTATTGTCCTTTTTAAATATATTTATTCATTTATCCCTCTTTACTCTGTCAAATTTAAATTATGATTGGAAATTTTATTAGAAATACTCTAAAAGGTATATATTTGATTCTACTTTCAGATTTTATTGATAAAAAGCAAAGCTTTTATAACCAGATTATTATTATTGAATACTTTTATTATGTTTGTGCTCTTTCAAGAATTATTTTAGCTCTTTCTCTTATACCCATGATTATATTACTTTAGATCAGCTTTCCTTTCATTTTCAAGAATGCATGTTATCTTTTTGTTGCATTTCATTCTCTGTCCTCCATATCTGTTACTTATTGTTGTCATATTATTAATACCCCATATTTAATATACTAATGTTTCCTCATTCTAATTATTTGCATTTATTCTCTGGATTATAAGAGACATTCCTACAATTTACATCTACATCACTGATTCTATTTTATATAGATTTCACTAAAAATAGTTTATTTTAAGAACTTTAAAATTTTTCTTTACAATATTTTCATATCCTAATGAGGTTCTCCCTCTCTTCTTCCCTCTCTTCTCCTCATCTCCTCTCTCTCTCTCCTCGCTTCATTTTTATCACATACTTTTTTATCTGAATTTATTGTGTTAACTCATTTTCTATTTTTATGATCCACATTTTAATTTTTAAGAGTGCGCAATTATTTTTTAATATTTATCTTTATTACTATATTACTTTTTATGCTGACTTTTTTTCACTGGTTTTACTGCAAAATTCAGATATTCTTTGTTTTCTAATCATTAAATGAAGAGTGCTCCAGCTTAGCTTAGGTTTGGATGTAAACAAAATGATAAATTATTTCTGTTTCCCTAATTTTTTGACTCAGAAATTAATCTAGATTGTAAGATATGTGTCTCCCAACTCTTTGTTGTTTAAGGTTTAGTTATTTAACATGATTCTACTGAAATTAAAGGGTTTTCTTGTTTTCAATGATGGGAATTTATTACGTGAATATTTGAAACAGGCTGCAATTCTTTCCTTTTCAGAAATAATACACCAGCCACTGTAAACCCTAACCTATTAACATTCACTAGATATCTAATCAGCCCTGACATGGAAATGAATGAGAACTAGAGCGTCCAAGGATTCAAATCTTGGAGAAAAAAAAAAAAAGCAGAAAGCTACACCTATAAGGCATACACATGTATGTTTCAAGTAAAGAAAAAAAATGGATATTTCCTCTTTCTGATCTTGGAAAGATTTTTTTTTTTCCTGTAACTGGGTAGAAATCTGCCAACAACTCCTTAACACATTTAATGTTTTTCTTTAGTATTCTATCATGCTGTTGGTAATAGTTGTTTTAGGGACCTGGAAAATCCTTGACCAGTGTTGTTAATTTTCATTTGTTTTATAACTGTATATCTTTCTGCGTTTCCATGGATATTTTGATCAGAACTCAGTATCCCTAGCTAGCAGTCATTTTTTCAGATTGTAGTAGAATTTCTTTATTTTTGCTATATATTTTATCAAACTAATAGATAGCAGAAAATCGTCTAAGATTTTGGCAACAGATTGACTGTTTGCTTTTCTGTGAGGCTGAAATTTTCAGTACTATTTTGCACTTTCACAAAATCTTTCCAAGATCAGAAAGAGGAAATATCCATTGTTTTTCTTTACTTGAAACATACATGTGTACGCCTTATAGGTGTAGCTTTCTGCTTTTTTTTTTTTCTCCAAGATTTGAATCCTGAAATATTTTTTGTGAAAACTGGGCAATGCAACAGCTGATGACATCTTAAATTCTGATTTTTACATTTTCATTTTTAATGATCATCACATTTTCATTTTTCATGATCATAAAGTAAGCCAACTAATCTTTCCATAGATATTCAAATTATTTGGTCACATAGAAAAGATATTTTTGAAATACCATTGTGTTTAGACACACTTTTAAGGGAGGAAGTCTTTTCAGGTTATGTGTCAGTAATATACCAACATAATCTGACAGATAATGATGTGAATGTCCACGGATTGTGTCTTATTTTGGTGATGTTTTCCCAGTTCAATGCAACCACATAATAGAATTCTGTGTGTATGAAGACTAGAAGATTACATGTTATTAAACTCATTTTGAACAGTTAACATCAAGAAATCCTAAATGTTTTGACCTGTTTTAAGTAAGTCACAAAGATATGTCCCACCCAACTTCTCAGTTCCTATTATTGTTTTTCTATCTTATTCTTTTGAAAATCATTGACTTTCATGCATCCTTTCATCTTTTTTAAAGCTCAAAGAGGGCCTTTAAAAGAAGCAGACTCGGAAAAAAAAATCTTCAAAGAGAAACTGAAGCACAATTTGAAACTCTGTCACAAACCCGGGAGCTGCTGAAAACACAGAAAATGTCCTCACACTTACAGAGAGCTGCCTGAATGGAGCATGACTTCTCCAGAAACTGCTTTAGAGAGTTATAAGCAACAATGCATTTACTTAATCACAGCTTCAAACCCTAGTCAAAGTGTCTCTCCTTAGTATAATACTACAGGAATTGGGCATCACATTGGCTATCTTTTGACTTTTTCCTCTAATTTATACACTTGCACTCCTGTCTGAACCCTGTTCCTTTCTAAAATCACAAACAAAGGAAGGGAAATAGGGAACATATCGGGGATTTTGATAAGAGAAACCATTCAGTACTATTCCCTCCTCTCTCTTCAACTCATGCTCAGTCCAAGCCACAACTACAGTGAATACATACAAAATGTTATTAATAATTTGGAAACTATGCAGTAGTCATATAAACAATTAGAGGACTATGTACATTTTTCTCATGCCAGTAATTCATGATTTTTTAATTTGCTGATAAGCAACAGATTACTGAATACATAGGTGTTTAAACAACAACCACTTTAATATGTCTCACTATTTTGGGAGTCATAAATATAAGCATGGCTCAGTGATGATTCTTCTGTTCTGTGCAGCATCAACTACTCAGTAACAATATTTTTCAGGCAGCCTGACTAATCTGGCACCTTGGGAAAGAAAGGCTTTAGGCTGAGCTCAGCTGGTTGCCTCTGCAATGTAATTTTAGGGCCTCTCCAAATGGTCTCCCCAGCTGGGTAGTCGAACATCATTCATGGTGATTCAGAGTTGCAAGAAGCCAAAATAAAAGTAGCTAGATGTTGTAGAGCTCAAGCAAAGAGTGTCACTTTTATTGGTCAAAAAAGTCTTGAGCCAGCACTGATTCAAGGGTAATAAAAATATACTCCAATTCTCAATGAAAGGAGAATTAAAAAATTTGTGACATTCTTTTATCCACCTCAGGACAACTTATATTTTCAGTGCCTAATAACAATTGATGTAATATTTAATGTCCTTCAGTTTAGTTCCATATATGCCAATTATTAATGCAATGCTGCACTTGGAAGACAGGAATTCACATTTTAATATAGTCACCATGTATATTCTATTGTGTGTATGTGCACAGCAAGCAGGTCCCTCCCTCACTCTGTCCCCTCTCCATATCATCTGTTACTGAGTGAATTTGAGGTAACTAGCCTGGATTCTGAAGCATTTTAAAGTGGTACATGGTAAGAACAGAAGATATTTCTCTGTAGAAAATAATGTGGCATAAGCACCTTATATGCAGCAGTGGGTTAAACAAGAGTTATTTTAGAGTTATAAGTATAAAACAAATTGCCAGTGGATGATGAACTGGTGGGCGTAAGCGCTCCAAAACCTGCTTTGTCTTTAGCAGAAGACATTGATGGGAAAGACAGCAAAACAAGAGCTAGTGAAGTTAGAAGTGGTAGATCATTGTAAGGGAAGGAAAATAGCATCTTGTTTACTCGACTATAATAGAATAGAATTATACAAAGGAAAGAAGAAGGAAAAAAAGACAGACAAGGAGGGAGACAAGAAGGGGAAAGATGAGTGATAGATGAGGAAGTATGAAAGAAAAGAACAGAAAAACACAAAGAAAATGAAAAATAAAGAAGAGACAGAAGACGGAAATACTTCTAGTCACTTACTTCTCAGAAATGATTTGTTTCCTATCATGTATCCATCAACACAAAATAAGCTTTAATGCTATGATGGCTATCTCCAGGTATATTATTTTAAGCTGTAGTTAACTACCAGAAGGGAAGAATTGTTTTATTTGTTTATGTTGTGGCCTTTTTAGTACTTGACATAATGCTAGGAACTATACACATATTAAACCCAGATCATGTAAAAGAAAGGATAATTCAATCTAATTTGACCAGGTTGAAATATAATGAATGGATCACACATATTAACTTTATTGTTACATTAATTGTACCACTTGATATCACCTTTGTAGAGATCACCTAAGTAAAGAGATAAAATCAGTATTACTATATTTAAATATTTGGAAATAGACATAGATCTTTTTTGCATTCTTGATAACTAATTGCAAACTTGATTGAGGATATGTCTAACCTAAGAAGGTAAGAATTAACATAGATCCAATGAACATCATGCATATTTAGAATTAGTCTTTTTTCTCACTGCAATTTCTCATATTCATCACGATGCTAATAAAACAAAGGAAGCCACCATTGCCCTATAAGATAACACTACCCATTTGTGTAGCAAAATTGTGGCTTGCTTCTAGGCCTCTGTTTTGGGACTCTAGGGTAAGAATGCCATCATAAGGAAGAGTGTTCTCAGAATCTCATCATTAGAAACAAACCTATACAAATCAATATTGGGGATCTAAAGTATTCTCAATTGAACATAAAGAATACATTGTGAATGTAGATTAAAAAATGCAGCATCTCTAATTATGTACCATTTCTCCTTTATAACATATCATATAATGTAAATATATAGACACATTTCAGAACACATACATCAAAATTTTATGCAAACCTAAAAATGCAGCTTATCAATTATTATTGTAAAACTATATATCTAATAGACATGATGTTTTGAAAGTAGTTATCATGTTTACATGACTATGATTTTTTACTTGTTTTGTCAGTTTCTGAAATCAATTATAATAGTATATAAATATCTTAAATAACTCTCATTTGAAAGTATCAAATTATAATACCTTTATACAGACTTTATGAACTAAGGGGATGCCCCTTTTTTTTTCACTTCACTTTATCGTGCTTCGTAGATTTTGCATTTTTTACAAATTGAAGGTTTCTGGCAACTCTATATTGAGTAAGTCCATGGGTTCCATTTTCCAACAGCATTTGCTCACTTCATGCCTCTGTGTCACATTTTAATCATTCTAGCAATACTGTATTTCAAACTTTTTTATTATTACTACATTGTTATGGTGATCTGTAATCAGTGGTCTGTGGTCTTTGATGTTACTTGTTGTAATTGTTGGGGGCACCAGGAACCATGCCCATATAAGATGGTGAACTTAATGTTACATGTGTCCTGACCGCTCCATCAACTGTTCATTCCCCCATCTTCCTCCCTCTTGTTGGGCCTCCCTATTCTCTGAGATACAACAATATTAAAATTAGGCCACTTAATAACCAATGGCCTCTAAGTGTTCAGGTGAGAGGAAGAGTTGCATACCTCTCCTTTTAAATCAAAAACCGGAAATGATTAAGTTTACTGAGGAAAGCATGTCAAAAGCTGAGACACAGGCTAAAAAGCTAGGCCTCTTGGGCTAAACAGTAGCCAAGTTGTGAATGCAAAGGGAAAGTTCTTGAAGAAAGATAAAAATGTTACTCCAGTGAACACACAAATGATATGAAAGCAAAACAGCCTTATTGCTGACATGAGAAAGTTTTAGTGGCCTGGATAGAAGGTCAAACCAGCCACAACTTTCTCTTAAGCCAAAGCCGAACTCAGAGCAAGGCCCTAACTCTCTTCAATTCTATGAAGGCTGAGAGAGGTGAGGAAATTGCAGAAGAGTTTGAAGCTAACAGAGGTTTGCTCATGAGATTTAAGGAAAGAGGCCATCTCAACATTAAGGCCAGACCCTCCACTAGCAAAAAGATTATGATTTGCTGAAGGCTCAGATGATGGTTAGCATTTTTTAGCAATAAAATATTTTTAAATTAAGGTATGTACATTGATTTTTTTAGACATAATACTATTTCACAGTATATATAGAGAGACTACAGTATAGTGCAAATATAACTTCTATATGCACTGGGAAACCAAAAAATTTGTGTGGCTCACTTTATTGCCAATTTCTCTTTATTACAGTGATCTGGAACTAAACTGCAAAGTCTCCAAGATATACTTGTACTGTAGAATTTGACTAGAGCCTCTACTTTATGTGTGTGAGTATATGTGTATAGTATATATAGTAATTTGGAAATCCTGGAGTTTTATTTGTGCTATAATGTTATGTTCTTATCGGTGGTTTAAAATAGTGATCTAGAGCAATCTGCATCATATATTTCAGAGAAGAAGAAACAAGAGAGACTATTTTATATAGTCTCTATATAGTCTCTGTTTTTCTATTAAAGCTATTCCTGGAAGAAAGTGTCTCTACTTCACCTTTCATTTAGAAGCTTATGATTTTTTCCATTTTTTTTTCTGGTTTAGAGAAAAACAATCAAAAGAAAATAGCAACTCCTTTAACTTGTCACACATACAGTTTATGAATTAATCTCCTAAATCCCCTGCTACTTGTATACAAGAAATATACTTTATACAAGCAATTTTAGAAACTGTGTATTTTGGGCATGCTTACCACTACCAACCACCAGTTTCAAAAGAAATTTCACTATGTTCAAAGCTTTACTTAAACAGTTTCTATTGCAAAACATTCTTAATTAAATTAAGAATAATTAAAATTCATTCTTTCCTCTTCTCTTTAAACTTTGTAGCTAACTTACTTTCAAAATGTAAACACATATGGGAGAAAAAAAGCATACAGAGATGGCCTGATAAATATGTAAACTAAAATGCTTATAAAATAATTTCAAAATATTAAATGAAAGCTTAAAATAAATCCATGAATATACACATTGGACAGATAATATAGTACATATTATGTGTGAAATGTTATACTAGGAACTGGAGATTTTATAATAAACACATATGCTTTGTACATAGCTCATGAGATTTCTTAAGAGGAAACTTTAATCGAAGTATACTCTTTGGTGACATGAGATATTTAAAATATTTAAAATATTATTTAATTTAAAAAAATGTTAAGAATTTTTGCTTTCAAATCAAGAATCAAAACAATTTGAAAAATAACACTACCCTCAATGTTAAAAAAGAGTTTAATTTATCAAACATCTCAGATAATCCACCAATTATTCTATATTATATTTGACGTATAAAAATTCAACTATTTAATTCAAGACGCATTCTTTCTTATTGTTTTCAGATATCTACAGCACAAAGTTCTTGCTTATAATAAATCAAAACTTGCTGGTTGTTACTCCTAGGTGCTTAGGTAAATGGGATTGGGGATGACAATTTTCCTAACTAAATCCTAACAATTCTATGTCACTTAATTACATCATCATTTTTTTTTTTTGTCTTACTTGAATAGAATTTCCAGAAGAAAGAGTTTGTTTAGTTGACTGATGTTCACCAAGCATTTATAATAGATATTTCCAATAAAAGGCATTCCATAAATATTGGATGAATAAACAAATACCATATAATAGACATAAAGTAGACTGCAGCAGATGCTATTGAAGCACCAGGACATTTGCCTTGGGCCATCTGAGTTCACCTACAGCTACCATCAGTTTCCAACATACTGCATCTTAACTTGAGGCCCTGCGTCTGTTCCCCTTCTCTGCCTGAGGGCTTTCTCCAGCACCATGGGCGCTTACTCCTCACCATCAGATGCAATTCTGTAGTTGGTAGAGTTAACATTCTTGGGAGTGATGCTCTACCAATGCAGAAGGAGAGTTAATAGATAATAGTTAGAGTCTACCTGCCCTCTAGTAAGACAGTCCTGGGGTTTGTTCCACAGTGCTCCTCAGCTGGCCACCACACCCCAGCAAGATTGAACCTAGCTGCCCTTAGGAGCAATTGACTCATTAATACATTCTTTATCGGCTTTCCTCTGCCCCACTTTCTTCAGTTCTTTATTTGTACTTCTCAAGACTGCACTTGGGAAAACCCAAACTATGGAAACATAAGTCATTGATGATGATATTTTCTCTGGGAAATGCTTTTATCAAGTTGAAGTTAATGAGCCAGTGCATAAGAATTAACTTTGCTTAATTTGATGTACATTTGAAAAAAATCAAGAGTCGTCAAAGTTAAACATTAAAATAACTTAGCCAATACTTAAATGAAAAGTACTAATAGATTTCAAATGCTTTCTGCAGAATGTGCATTCATCCTTATGCTTTATTTCAGCACCTAGCACCCTGCTACTCCTAAGTGTTCTTCTGGATTTAAATTGTAGAGAACCCATTTTATGCAAAACATAGATTATATTATATCATAATTAATAATTATGTTTTCCAGAGCTTAAATAATTATATTTCAAGACAAATAGTTAAAACATTAAAAATGAAATCTTTAATCTTATATAGTTTTTATCAACAAAGAATTTTCAGAGCTTGTATATAATAAACCTTTCAAATGTTATTTTGAACAGTATTTGTTTTCTAGTGAATTTTCAACTACATTTCATTTCTGAAAAATCTTCTTAAAAAGATAAAATTTTAAAATGAAGACAAAAAGATTTGGAATAATCCACTTTTAACTTTAAATGGGGAGATATCAAACTGACATATGTTTTTGTACATACATAATTTAGCAGTGGTACTCTTTGATGTTCAGTGTATTTATGTTGTGTGATTTTGCAAAATAATGTGAAATGAGATTCATCTTTTCAATGATCAAAAACATTATTAGCTAACCCATGTGATTAAAAAGTGATAAAAGAAGATTTTATATTTAATGACAGGATTTTATCTTAACATCTCTCTATATATGTGCATTTATAAGAAGTTAGTATTAAAATTACTATGCCATTTTGCTAAATTAAATGACCATAATGGGTGCATTGGTGTTAATGTGACAAGCCCCATAACACGGTGTTTGAAAAAATAGACAAATTTATTTCCCTTTTTATATAATAATTCTAAGTTAATAGTCAGTGTTTACAAAATGACTCTGTTCTACACGAACATTCAGAGACTCAGATATTTTCTAACATGTTGTAACCACATCCCATAAAGCATTTTCATGTCTCAAAGCTGAATCACCATGAGTCTAACTCTTTCTAACTCTGTGGAAAGGATAAGGCCACTGTCTTGAGGACTAGACACTGAAATGGAAAACATCACTTTTGCTCACCTTCCATCAACAATCACAATGTCATATAGACACACCTCACTGCAAGGAAAGTGGAAAATATAGTCTATTCATGTTACCAGAAAAAAGGAAAGACACATTTTGGAGGACCATATGCTATTCCTTAAGCAAATGGTTAGGGCTTAGTCGCTAACAGGTATAAAAATATTTCATGTAATTTTAGAATTCTTGAGATTGGCATAAGTTTAAAGGACAGTAAGTAAAGTGTTCATCCCCATTGTCTTTCTTAATAAATATTGTTGACCAGCTCTTATAAACAAGGATTTTAGTTTCTAATAAAAGATAAATATATTTTGACACACTTTAATAATATAATATTAATGTAAAGTAATTAGTAAACTGTGACATTAAAGAAGTTTAGAAAATGTCTCATGTAGGCATGTCTAACTGCTTTAGCATACATTCATTTCAGAATTATTCAGAATCATTCTAACTCATAATATTACTAGATCTTTGCAAAAGCTGAAATATAGAATTGTGATTGTTGCACACATGCTCCTGGTGATCAAATTAATGGCAATGTACATGTAGGCAAAGATAGTTTCATTTTTCAGTTAGCTTATGTGTACATTAACAGCATAACACACAAAAATCTCTAAACCATCTTCTATTACTACCCCTTAAAGAACTAAAAATATTAGTAATTTTATCTTCCAACATGTCATAAAATATTGGTAGAGAAATTGATTGGCCAGACAAACAGAAATGTTATAAATAACTGACCTTGGTATCGATATATATTTTAATATTCATTACTATAATTGTAATTAATATTTAATAATAATTGTCTCAGCCTGTAGTTTTAAAAATGTCATTTCTGTGCATTGTTCTATTATGTAAGGATTAGAAACTATATAATTAAAATTGGTGATTTGTGTACAAGACTATAGTATTAATTTCACAAAACAGAAAGCCAAAATGAGTCAAGTTAATAATGGTTTCATCTAGTTCAGTGACATAATTTTGCAGTCATTATTTTTGAAATAAGAGTCTAAAGGCATGGATATAAAAAAATGCAAGGATATTGATCTGGTTGACTCAGTGTGTAGATCATATTTTCATTCAGGATTTTTCCTTTTGTCTTCCCTTTTTTTTGTTTGCAATTTTATTATTTTATTTTATTATCTTATTATTAGTTTCAATTTTTATCCTCGCTTTTACCATGATTTAATGT
>NW_011888814.1:1716705-1729233 GCF_000151845.1 Pteropus vampyrus
AGTCATTATTTTTGAAATAAGAGTCTAAAGGCATGGATATAAAAAAATGCAAGGGTATTGATCTGGTTGACTCAGTGCGTAGATCATATTTTCATTCAGGATTTTTCCTTTCGTCTTCCCTTTTTTTTGTTTGCAATTTTATTATTTTATTTTATTATCTTATTATTAGTTTCAATTTTTATCCTCGCTTTTACCATGATTTAATGTGGAAGAAAAAGATCTACTTTCCCACTGACTTTCACCTTAGCCAGCTAATTTTTCTTGACTGGTGGAACACAGACAGAACAAACTTTACTAGTACTAAGCAGAGGTTTATCTGTCTTCTACCATGAGAACATGTCTCATATAACTCGAAAAGAAGTTCAAGGAAGCATCGTTCTGCTTAAATGATTCATCTTTCAGAAGAAATGAAAGAATTGAATAAGAGTAAATAGCCTGACACACATAAGTTTGGTCTCCCTCCGCTCATAGCCTGTCTCCTGAAAGAGTTATTTGTTCTTCTGTTGGTGCTGTTGTATGCAAACAATAAACTAAACCTGAGTTCCTATAGTCAAGAAGATACTCATTTTAATAAAAATGGTAGAATGGTTTTATTTATATGTTACTTGGTAGAGTATTTTTAGATTGTTTTTTAGACAAAGTCATCACAAATAGAAAATAAAATAATACTCAAGAAAAGCTGAGAGACATATTATAGTGCAGAGATTTTTTTTTTCTAAACTTAATTAGGTGTGAGAAAATATTAGGTTGTTTTAAAAAAAAATCATGCAATTAGTAATTTACTTAAATCGTCTAAAAAGTAATCTTTTTAAAAGACAGTTGTAGCTTGGCTTTTTGTTTCTCTGGAAAACAATTTCATCTTTACCATTCTTGGTTAAACTGAAAATCTTTGAAACTGTCATTTTTGGCTACATGGAATATAGTGTATTATATGTTATTTATAAGAGATCTACTATACCACTTTGTAAGGAATCAGAGCACTGCCTCATGCAAACTTGGGTCATAATAGTACACATGAATCTGGAAAAAAAACAGTTTATCTCCAGCTCAAAATTACCATCATTATAGAAAATTTTATTATACAACTATGGCATGGCAGGTATAATCAGATAATTAAATTTTCACTTTTACTGTCAGAAATGTATTATGTTATCAAAATATCTTAAAAACAACAAAGATGTTTTCTCTTTTCTATAATAATATGAATACTAATGAAATTATTGTATTTATAATCTATCTAAATATTTATCTTTTTAGAGTTTTGTATTTATATTGCTGTCCTATATTTAAGAGTACTACTTCACGTAATAGGTGTGTCTGGGATATCACTTTAGATTCATGAAAGGTAAAATTAGTTTGTTGGTTTCAATCAATGGTTGAGCCAATTTTAAAAAATAATTTCTACTAAATTAATAACTGGTGTTTGAATTGTACATACTAATAACTGGTGTTTGAATTGTACATACTGTAATATTCTCATTAAAGGCACACATCAATAATTTACTTAGAGATTATGTTTTAGCAGACAGTATTTAAAAGAGTTTAGACTAATGATTACAAAATCATTCACAAGTTCTATAAAAGATTCCTTCGATAATTTGCCTAATGTTCCAATTTTAAATTAGTAATCACAGGGTTTTGAAAGCTACCACAATCAATCATATGCCTCAATATCTTTCCAAGCAAAGTAAAATACTATGTATTAAATCACTCTTTCCCTGACGCTTAAAAAGGTAAATTTATTTTTTAAAATGAATGTGTTAGTAGCTAATATGCAGTATTTTTATCTAAATTTCAGACTACAAAAATAAATTGATAATAAAGAGATGAAAATATAATAATAGTTTCAACTAATTCTTATAAAATGATTTGTTAAATAACTTCTGTATTAGATCTGAATAACTTAATTTTCCTGAAGGTAATTTTGTTACTATGTAATCTTTATATTGGGTCAATTTTGCACTTTTCACTCTAATAGAATATTAGATTTAAATCTCAGTCCATTACTTATCAATTATGCAAAGTGAAATAAATTAATTTTTGTTTCTATTTTTTATTTAAATGTCTATAATATCTCATTCATTTAGTTATTGTGAGTAAATGACTTAACACAAAGCAAAGTATCTAATATATAATAGGTATTAAATGTTTGTGTATTTCCATTTCACTGGTAAATTTCCATCTTATCCTTATATGATCACCAACATTGCTTTCAGAAATCTTATTTATTAGTAATAACAATTTTCTTTTTATACTTAACAGTGCTATGGAGATAGACAAAAATATTCTGATGCTACCTTATACAAAGGAGACCATATATATTTGTACACATATAAGTTATAATTTTCAACAAGTATATATGCAACTGTATTCTTAGAAAAATATATATGGATATGTACATGTTTATGCATGTGTATGTTTATGTATCAACATATTCATATTATTGTGAGAGAAAAGGATATGCTTTATAATGGATAATACAGATACTGTGGAGTACAAATGATAAAGAAATAACGATAATAATGTATAGCTTTTGATTTATTTTTGAAGTGAATTCTCAAATGTAAGTAAATCAAAATTTTTAATTTGACCATAATTAAAACTCAGGTTCTTAACAAAAGCCCATTTATTGGGCTGCAGCAATAAAAATGAGCACCAACATTTACTAGACTCTGAATCTTTTCTCTGAGAGGAACTCTCTTGACCATTTTTTGTCATGATCCCTCGCTCTACACTTTGGGAAACTTTTTATCCATTATTCTCCTTGGCCATATCTGAAGTAAATATTTTGGAACATGCCATCTTTGGTATCATCTTGTCTTTAAAGTTTATTGCTTATAGAAGACTAGAGGTCTAAAGGATCACAGATATCAAAGGTGTTTTTAATTCAGCCTTATGGTTTCTTTACTAAGATTCATTAACAAATGTACTATGTGTTGTATTTGCCATTAACCACGCCCAAAGTCTGTTCCCAGTCACAGGTCTCAAATTCGAGTTACTTTTCTGCTACTCTGCCCCCATGTGCTCCACTTCACCTCAGTCCTCGGCCTTGAGCTTTCTCTTCCTCTCTCTCCCTCTACTCTCTCACCGCTTTCTGCTTTCTTTCTTCCACATTGTTCAATTGAGATATTTTACTAAAACTGTGGTCCTCACAAACCATTGCATGGAGTTAGAACCAGTGACTTTTCAGCCCAGAAGCCCTTTCATCACTTCATCTCTGATTGCAAACTGGCCTCTGTGTTTATATGTTAAACTATCTTTTCAGCATGTTTTTTAAAACCGGCCCATAGAAGCCAACACACTCTAACTGGGTTTTGTATTCTACATCCTGCTTTTTAGCCTCTTCTCCTGGAGTGGCTGACCCAGCAAAAACACTTTTTTTCTTCATTATTGCCAGTGATGATTTAGTAAAATTTTCCCATTACATACATGGATTATCATTTTTTAAATTTCCAGTGTTGGTTTTCTCACTTCCTGCCATCCAAACGCTGTCACTGCCACATAGTTTTGTTTTTTGCTAAGGTAGAATCGCACTTCAAAAAGTTACATTCTATATTAGGTGAGGTACTAACTAGCTTGCTATATTAGTTAGGAACTATATTTAATAATTAGGGAAAAAAGTATTCATCAAATAGTCTCCATCCTCATAGTTCAATGAAGTAAAAAGAGAATGTTCAAGAAACCAATTAGTTTACAGTAAATGTGTAGAAAATTCAAAATGTAAAAGGCAGCTTGAAAAGTAATGGGAATGAAATACAATGAAGATGACATCCCATTTAAAAAAAGAGAGAGAGAAAAAAATAAAAGGTGGATCATCTCTTTGAAAACACCCCCATTGTGTTTTTAAAATTGTGAGTTAGGGATTATGGTTACATAACTAAATGAGCTTCAAGAAATTGATTTTACTAATGAGAATAAGTAGGAGTGTTCTCAGGAAAGCAAATTCAAAAGGTAAATGAGTCCAGGAAATCACAATGCCACTTTCGAAAATAATTCCAGTTGTATTTTCTAAATGTTTATAGAGAAGAGGGAAAAGAAAAAAAAATAGGCCATCTAAACTCAAAGCTACATAATAATATGAAATTTAAATCCACAGACATGGAAATAGTAAAAGAACAATTAAGGCAAAGTTAGTTCAAAGATACGCTTCTCCTACAATATAAAATGGAGGAACATTCTTGAAGACATATTTTGCATTTATAAAGAAAAAAATAAAACATCAGTACTTTATTTGAAGGTAAATGAAATGGATTAAATATTAATGATAGCAAGTAAAGTGTATAACATTTTTTATATTTTATTTACATTTTATCTATTTTTTCATTGGTTACAGTAATGCATGCAATATGGAAAAACAAACTTCTACCTTAACTCTGCCCTTAGCTTTTCATTATTCTCCCAGAAGCAACCACTTTTGTCAGTTCTTGGTAATGCTTTCAAAGATAGTCTGAAAGATATTTTAGATATATATAAGCATATATGTGTGTATATATATATATACACACATAGATATGCACATGTATACATCCAAAGGTAGCCCACTCTACAGTCAACATATAATATTCTGTATATTGACTTATTTAATTAATGATATATCTTGAAATTATATTTTGTATATTTAGATGTGGAGCTTCTATATTCTTTTTAAGAGCTATGTATGTAGGCTTATATGTACATACCTGTATATAGCTGTGTCATGTTAGATGTCAAATTGCTTGTTAATACAAATCGAATAATACAATTGTAATGTCAGAGGGTATGTGAAATCTTAATTCTGGTAAATATTTCTAATTGCATCATAATTGAACTTTATTTATTGTTTTTAGGCGAGACAACCCTTGGTTGACCTCACAGATTGCAAGGACCTTGTCCTTGCTTACAATACTCATTTTTTTTTATTTTTTACACCTACAGTACCTGGTCTTCCTAGGTGGTCCCCATCCAAGTACTAACCAGGCTCAACCCTGCTTAGCTTCCGAGATCAGACTGGATCAGGCTTGCTCAGGGAAGCATGGCCGCAGGCATTATAATTGAACTTTAAATCATCAAAGTATGATAGTGCTTATCTCCTAACTCTCTGAGTGTGTTATCAAAATGCCAGAATAATTATTTATTCAAAATTAAGTAAATACTTTATTATAATATGATAATTATAAAAACAATATTTAAAAAAGAAAAGGAGACACCGATTAAGTAATAGGAGTTTAAATAATCTCAGTATTCTTTCTCTTAAGCAAATGTGCTCAACAATAATTTATAATATGCATATAACTTCTTCTAAACCAGAACTGTCATTAAAAACTCTAAATGTGGTAGGAATTCAAACAGTTAGTTGAAAGGGAAAAAAAAAAAAACCTCTGTAACATTTACATAATCTCCTGGCACTGACATGTATATTGTTTTATATGAGTGTTATTTACTTAATAATCTATAAAAAGTCATCTGACTCTTTCATAGATTTTTTTTTCCATGCCAAAGCCTATTAGAGTCTTTCCAATGAAATATTAAACCCTTAGGTTATAAAACTCACAAATGAGCCATTACTGTCTATTAGGTCAGTACAGGTGCTATGTATGGGCTATCTCTTGGTTAAAATGGCTTATAATATTTCAAAGATAAAAATATCAAGCCTGTATAGCAATGATTTACTATAAAAGATGCCATAAAAATGAAATGCATACATTTTGAAAAAAAAACACTTGTGAAATATTTGAAAAAATTAAATTTCTAAACATTTTTAAACATATTTCAAAAAATATTTTGCAGCTGTAAATTTTTTAGAGTTCTATATTTGTAGATTATTCAAATGCTATTCTAATTTTTTCCCAGTTATGCAGAAACAGGACTGGAGGAATTATCCTAATTTATACCTAAAGCTGGAGAAATAAGACCAGAGATAAAGATGGAAATTTAGCAATGTTATAAAGAGGAAAAAGCACAGAATTGAGAGTTCAGAGATCTGTATCGTAATCTGAGCTCTACCACTAGCTCTATTATCCTGGAAAAGAATTTTATTTATTGTGTCTTCAGTCTTACTATCTCCAAAACAATGAATTTACAGTATAATTTCTAAGGATAATCTTTGGGCTAAATTAAGTTCTCAATTATAAGTGCCTTATTTTTTTATTGTAATTGAAATGCAATTTTTAATAAAATAAAATAAACATGTGAGTACTCAAAAAAAATACCTAAATCTACCAGTAGAGTCTCAAACTAAGAAAGATTTCTAAATAAACAGTATAGAAAAGACATAAATACAAGGACACACTTCTAGGGAATTTCTTAATTCCCTAGTATAAGTTTGTTAATCAAATTTGAAGTTGATTTTGAGTTTGAGAAGTAGAACCATTACGTAATTCCTAATTGTTTTTGTAAAACAAACATTTTATTCTGAATTGGATCCTAGAACAACAGAAACAACAACAACAAAAAAAGACAGGTAAAAATTACAGAAATATTAATATTAGCATGAACTTAAGTTAATAATAATGGGTCTATATTGTTTCATTAATTGTGATCAATATTACTAATGTAAGATATTAATTAATAATAAAGGAAATAGCATGGGCATATGAAAAGTGTATTATATTTACAACTTTTTGTAACTAGATGTATTCTAAAAATATTTTTTCTAGATCAGAATTTTTCCTGTTAGCCTAGCTAGTTTATCAGTTTTATTGAAATTTTCAAAAAACTAACATTTGCATTTGTTTAAATATTTTTTAATTTGTTGAGACCTACTCTCTTATTGTTTCTTCTGCTTGCATTTTGCTTAAATTATTCTTGTTTCTCTGTTTCCTAAGGTGAAAACTCTGGTTACTGATTTTAGATCGACCTTTGTTTTCAATATATTCATTTAATGTTTTGTATTTCCTTTTAACAACTTCTCTTTCCCCATTGCACAGATTTTTATAAATTGTACTTTTACATTCACTTACATTAAATATTTTAATTTCTATTATGATTTTTTTTACTCATATAGTACTGTATTGGTTAATTCCCAATATATATTTGTTATTTCTTATTTTTTAAACTTTACTATTTAAGACTTCAGTCTATCCAGTAATGCAAAAACCACCAAGCAATTTTTCCCAAACAAAAGCCAATCTGGGGAAGTTCTGTGGCTAAATAATCACTCTCCCCAAATTAATAGATATAGGAAAAAAAAGTATACAAAATCAAATCTACTCATTTTAAACCATGGAAAGAAACACATTCAAGCTCCTTTAATGTCTTTTTATATATAAAGAATAATTTCATACATTTAGAAATTTTTCATAAAACACATTATCCCTCAGGAATGCTTCAGTGTCAGATACAAATTATAAACTCTCTTCAAAAGCAGCACTAGGATTAGAATAAACAGCAGATTATACTATTATCTTTCTATTTTTGAGTTCTAGTTTAATTCAATTTTTATATTGAGAACATAATTTGTATACTGTCTATTTTCAAACTTGTTAAAGTATGTCTTATGGGCCAGAATGTGGTACAAATTTGTGAATGTTCCATATGAACTTGAGAATAATGTTACTATTGTATACTCTGCTGTTGTTGGATGGAGCATTATATAAATACTTAGAACAAATATATTTCATAATGCTATTTAGGTCACTATATTCTACTGATTTTCTTTCTGCTTGACTTATCAATTACTAAATGAAATGTGATTAAGCCTCCAACTAAAATACTGGATTTATCAATTTTTCTTTTAGTGCCATCAGATTTTTCCTCATGTGTTTTGACACTCTATTGCTGGGTGTTGAATTTTGAATGTTGAATTTTTATTTTCTTAAACAATTGAACCCTTTATTATTACTTAATGTATCTCTTCAACCTTGACAATTTTCCTTGTTCCTAAACCTGCTTTATCTGAAATTAATATAGATAATTCAGATTTATTTTGATTAGCATATGCATAATGTATTTTACTTCATCCCTTTGGTGTTCTTATATCTGTTTCCTTGTATTTAAAGTGAATTACTTTTGGAGAACATGTAATTGGATACTTTTTTAAATCAATTCTGACAGTCTCTCACTTCTAATTGGTACATTTATATTATTTATGTTTAAAGTAATTATTAACATAGTTGGCTAAATATGTATGATATTGGTACTGTTTTCTATTTGTTGCATTTGTTCTTTGTTCTTGTTTTCTTTTTCTGTTTTTTTTTTTTTTACGTGAGCATTTTATAACACTATCTCTCTTAGCACATCAATTACACTGCTTTAAAAAAATTTAGTGGTTGCTTCTAGAGTTTTTAATACTCATTTTTAACTATTCTAATCTACCTTTAAATAATGTTATACCTCTTTACATGTAGTACAGATACTTAAAACAGAAAATTACTAATTCTTACCTCTCATTTCTTGCAACATCATTATCATTCTTTTTACTTATATATATGATATAATCTGAAAAACATTATTACTGTTATTTAAGTAAGCAGTTACCTTTAAGATCAATTAATAATAAAAAAATAAAATATTTTACTTTCACTTACTTTTCTTTGTGTTCTTTATATTGATCTAAGTTTCTGACCTATATTTTTTTTCTTTCTGCCTTTAGACAACTAAGATTTTCAGGACAAGTCTGGTTAGCAATGAATTCCCTCAGTTTTTGTTTGTATGGGAAAAATTGTTATTTCTTCTTCACTTTTGAAGGACAGTTTCAATAGATATAGACATTTTCCAAACTTTAAATATATCTATAACTAAATACACTTTCATGGTTTCTGATGAGAAGTCCATTGTAATCTTATATATTTTTCCACCATAAGTGAGAATATTTTTTCCCCCCTCTGGCTTATTTTAAAATTTCTTCTTGTAGTTTGACTATGATATGTTTAGCTGTAGTTTTTTTGTTTTTGTTTTGTTTTGTTTTGTTATTGCTTGTTGTGTTGTTTTTAGTATTTATTCTGTTTGGTTTTGTCTGAGCTTCCTGGTTCTGTAATTTGGTGTCTGTCATCAGTTTTAGAAACTTCTCAGCTATTATTACTTCAAATATTTCTTCTGATCTTTCCTCTCTTTTTTCTTGTCTGGTATACATTATACATAGTTGACACCTTTGAAATCGTACCAACATTCTTGGATATTCTGTTGTACCTTTTCTCATTCTTTTTTCTTTTCATATTTCACTTTGGTGTGTTAGTAAGAT
Source organism: Pteropus vampyrus (assembly GCF_000151845.1). Taxonomy (NCBI): domain Eukaryota; kingdom Metazoa; phylum Chordata; class Mammalia; order Chiroptera; family Pteropodidae; genus Pteropus; species Pteropus vampyrus. The sequence continues at coordinate 1,725,863 of NW_011888814.1, forward strand.
GTGAGGAATGGGAGCAGTCTCTAATCTTTACTTAAATCTCATTATGTTAGTGGCCTGTTTTTCAAAGCTGTGACTATCACACATCATTCCCCAGAGGAACGGCCCTTTCCTACCTCTGCCGCCTATTTCCTTCTCTAGCTACAGTGTTCCAGAGCACTGTTGGCTCTGTTCTTCTCTCCTCTTAGTTAAAACAGGAAGGCTACATGGCACTGAGATTGGGCTCAGAATCGTGATCTGCTAAAATTCATTCCCCTGGAGTAATTAAGAGAACTAAGGTAAGTTGTAGAGGGAATAGACAGATATTAGAGAGATAAAATTTATGAAATTTAGTGATTGTTTGTATATGGAACGTGGAGAAAGAGGAGGAACCAAGAAAGGATGGCAACATATATTTGGTTGTATGGCTTTATTATGGTGGAGGCTCTGGACATATTGCATACTGATTACTCTCCTCTTCTCTCTACCAAAGCCATGAAGGCATCTTTTTTGTATCTTCACTATGAGAAACTGCTGGGATTCCTGGAGGCAAAGCCCACAAAAGTATTAGAGTCTCTCAAGACTGTGGTCCTGAGGACTTTTGCACACTAGTCCGCATTTAGTCCTCAAAATTACCCTGGTAAGTGTTCCTACTGATTTATGGCTCTAGTGCTGTTTACTTCAGGTAAGCAGATCTTGGTTGCTAGAGCTTGCAGGATGCACCTGTTTCTACAGATATTAGGCTCTGTAACCTCACTTCTTTGATGTGTCCTGGATAGCACTGATTTTGTTTTTCTAGCTTTTTCTTGTGATAAAAATGATGTGATAATTTCCAAGCTCTTTACATATAAGAAATGAAACTCAAAGTGTAAATGAAACTTTAAAGCATAATATTCTTAACTAGTGTTTCCAAAATGCCTGGTCTTTTTTTTTTTTTTTTTAATCAGAATGACTGTGTAAGCCATATAGGAAGGAAGCTTCTTAGAAAAACAGATCCCTAGAGATGCTTTTTTAGAAATGTTGTGATCCAGACACCAGTATTATTACAAACTACTGTTGGTGATTCTTTTGTACAACCAGGTAGAAACTAATGGTCTAAGAAATAAAGGTTATTTTTGGCTAGAGCTACCAACTTATTATTCTCTATTTTCTATCTCTTTTATTGTCTAACATACAGCTTAAATCATTTTAAAGTAGTTACAATGATCTTGAATTTTCTATATTCCTTTAAGAATTTGGTCCTACAGAATACTATAATGAAACTTTTGGTTATCATCAATCTCTCTAAAGCCTAAGATAGCATATTATATCACATTTGATTGGAATCAAGGTATCTATGAAAATTCTTGAAAGACCTTCAAAAGATGATACATGGAAGTATTAATCAGTTTCCTTAAAATAACAGCAGTAATCTATTCAATTTATTGTCAGGAAGAGAATACACAAACATACATTAAAATTAGATAGCAGAATATGGTTAAAAATAATTAAGATGATATAATCAGAGTTTCAAAAATTTTATATGTAAAGTGAAGTTGAGGGTCACACTTAATATTCTATTAATATAAAAATTAATTCAGAACACTCTTGACCTGCTCCAATATAATGCAAAGCTAAACATATAAATAGAACCCTGGAGTGTTTGATGAAATAAATTCATTACCTCAAAACTGAGCCTCCTAATTCTGATATAATTTTTTTATTGCTATAAGCAACATGTGTATGTTTGTGCATGTGTGTGTATTTACATGTTGACATATATATTTTCCATCAGATTAAAGGGATAGATTTTGAAAGATATGGAAAAAGAGAGAGAAAAATGAGAGATCACTAGAAAGAAAGCTATGTGTGTGAAAAGCCTAGATTTTAATTTTCTTCCTGGTAAACCTTAAAGAGATAAACCTGGAGGGTGTTGTTGTTTCTGCTTTGAGCTCTGAAGTGTTTAGTCCTGCAGAGTATGTATTCTATCTCCAAACTTCGACGTGGTTAATGGAAAATTTTAAATCGAAGTTTTGTATTACTAAAATATTAGTATTCCAAGTTTCAGAAGCCCAAGCAACAGATGATGTCACTGGACCACGATCTATAGAAAATCTTAGCAATGCAGGAGAATCCATGATACTAATACTTTCTAATATCCAAATTCGTTAAGAATATAATGATGATAGCCTTGACTAAAACATTTAGACTCTTGCCCTATACAACGGGCCTAAAACATTAGCAAAGAGTACTTTAATGTATTTTGCCATTGGGGGAGATAGAGGAGAGGAAATAAAATTGTGGTTAATTATGCACAAAATGATATATTGAGCTTTGTATGGTTTGTTGCCTACCAATTACAATATTAACAATGAATGTAAAACAAGATGTGAATTCAGTAGCATGCTTATGATTGTAAACTAACTGCATTGAAAAGATGCTTCACTGGTCCCATAGGGTGAATACAAGCTCATTTCAAGTCAGCTTAGCTAGCAAGTTGTCTTCATGGTATATAATAAGATTTCCAGTACCCTGGATAAGAATGAGGAGATAAAACTTAAATCATAGTACATGACACTTCAAAAGGTTTTTTATCTCACCTAATTTAAGATTCATAACTAAAGCCAAGCTATGATTTTATTCTGACATTTCATCTGCTTAGCATAAGGAAGAGTCATCATGACCTCAGAATCTGAGCCAGCCAGAGTCATTCAGCAATCTAATTTTATACTCAGTGGGCTGGAATATTTTTTATCATTCTGGAAATGTTCTGGTTCATCTAGGAAACACTGGTTCTTGTATTTTATCTTCTTAAATAGATAATGGAATAGTAGTGATCATGTAGATTAAGATTAAGTTCCTTTAATGGCTTTAAAATGTAGATTAAAAAAAAATTGTTAATGAGAATAATCCTCTCATTATTTTGCCAGATGCTTGATAAAGACTGTTCTCTAGTGCAATTTATCCCAAGATATTTGCTTCTTGAAGTTTCCCTGATTAAGTGAATCAGAAGTACTTAGAATGCAATTTATACTCCTTTCAGTTCCAGATTGATCTTCAGCACAGATTGAATTAGAGTTAACTGCTAAAAATTTTAATTTTTATGTTATCTTTTTCAAATTTTTATATATACTTAATATTTCCCTTGTGTAACTTGGTTTTAATCTGATGCGATTGTATGCAGCATATATAAAACTGGCGACATAAGAATAATCCATAACTTTTTAAGATTCTAGCCCTTCTGTAGGTAGATGAATAATACATTTTTGAATGAAATGATTAATCTTCTAAACTCTAGATTTAAAAAAATGAGGCCTATTCACGATTAACTAAAGCATCAGCATACTTTATATGAGGGTTTGGGGTAGATGATGAAAATAAAGACTATATGTATAGTCAGAGATTTGAGTGTATGA
>NW_011888814.1:1729283-1734574 GCF_000151845.1 Pteropus vampyrus
GACGTGGTTAATGGAAAATTTTAAATCGAAGTTTTGTATTACTAAAATATTAGTATTCCAAGTTTCAGAAGCCCAAGCAACAGATGATGTCACTGGACCACGATCTATAGAAAATCTTAGCAATGCAGGAGAATCCATGATACTAATACTTTCTAATATCCAAATTCGTTAAGAATATAATGATGATAGCCTTGACTAAAACATTTAGACTCTTGCCCTATACAACGGGCCTAAAACATTAGCAAAGAGTACTTTAATGTATTTTGCCATTGGGGGAGATAGAGGAGAGGAAATAAAACTGTGGTTAATTATGCACAAAATGATATATTGAGCTTTGTATGGTTTGTTGCCTACCAATTACAATATTAACAATGAATGTAAAACAAGATGTGAATTCAGTAGCATGCTTATGATTGTAAACTAACTGCATTGAAAAGATGCTTCACTGGTCCCATAGGGTGAATACAAGCTCATTTCAAGTCAGCTTAGCTAGCAAGTTGTCTTCATGGTATATAATAAGATTTCCAGTACCCTGGATAAGAATGAGGAGATAAAACTTAAATCATAGTACATGACACTTCAAAAGGTTTTTTATCTCACCTAATTTAAGATTCATAACTAAAGCCAAGCTATGATTTTATTCTGACATTTCATCTGCTTAGCATAAGGAAGAGTCATCATGACCTCAGAATCTGAGCCAGCCAGAGTCATTCAGCAATCTAATTTTATACTCAGTGGGCTGGAATATTTTTTATCATTCTGGAAATGTTCTGGTTCATCTAGGAAACACTGGTTCTTGTATTTTATCTTCTTAAATAGATAATGGAATAGTAGTGATCATGTAGATTAAGATTAAGTTCCTTTAATGGCTTTAAAATGTAGATTAAAAAAAAATTGTTAATGAGAATAATCCTCTCATTATTTTGCCAGATGCTTGATAAAGACTGTTCTCTAGTGCAATTTATCCCAAGATATTTGCTTCTTGAAGTTTCCCTGATTAAGTGAATCAGAAGTACTTAGAATGCAATTTATACTCCTTTCAGTTCCAGATTGATCTTCAGCACAGATTGAATTAGAGTTAACTGCTAAAAATTTTAATTTTTATGTTATCTTTTTCAAATTTTTATATATACTTAATATTTCCCTTGTGTAACTTGGTTTTAATCTGATGCGATTGTATGCAGCATATATAAAACTGGTGACATAAGAATAATCCATAACTTTTTAAGATTCTAGCCCTTCTGTAGGTAGATGAATAATACATTTTTGAATGAAATGATTAATCTTCTAAACTCTAGATTTAAAAAAATGAGGCCTATTCACGATTAACTAAAGCATCAGCATACTTTATATGAGGGTTTGGGGTAGATGATGAAAATAAAGACTATATGTATAGTCAGAGATTTGAGTGTATGAGAGTAAGTTTCCTAAGGAAAGATGAACTTGGAAAAATCTTTGATTAAATTAAAATGCTTCTAACAGATACATAGGTCTGGAATCATACAGTGCTTTTAAAAACATTATTTAAGCTCCCCACCACAAATCTCCAAAGTGTGGAATACTATGCAATAAGAAGCAACTCAAAGAAGGCATGAATATCCTTTCAGCCAATTATCTAATCTTTTTTCCCTTGCAGTAGCCCAGAAATATATCCAGACAACCCAAGGATATTGGGTAACAGAATTGAAAATCTACTACTCAGTTTATTTTCACATTCCTATAGGCTTACTGCAGCAGTTTTCTTGAAAAAATTCTTTTGTTAAATATTATGCCTCTCAGCAGTGCTTTTAGAAGTGTCTCTTAAAGATGATGAGGTCAAAGAGAGTTTTGACATTTATTAATAATGTTTAAAAGGTCAAAATCATAGAGCACGTGAAGCTTGAAATAAAATAGCATTCTATGTGCAGATGTATTAACACCTTAGAGATAATACCTTAGAGATAAGAGCAGAGTTGGATTGAAGCATGTTATCACTGAAACTACAGGTATAAAAAGACAGAACCTTACAGACATTTACTGAACAAGGTTAACAGTACTCCAGGACATTGTGGGTAGTCTGCCAGCCCAGGTCACAGACATGAACTGAACAAGGTTAACAGTACTCCAGGACATTGTGGGTAGTCTGCCAGCCCAGGTCTCTCTATTGAATTAATGTTTATATTATTTAATTTATTTAAATCCTGCCCGATTACAAAAGTGATTTGAGTTCAAAATATATATAAAAAGAATAATTGAGTAAATGAGCAAATTACCTAAGATCAAAAGTAGGCAAATATGATATGTCCATGGAGCTGTTATTACTCAAAATAATTCATGAATGAGGTCCTATGTTATTATCAGAATTGACATAAAAATTAGGATGAGTTCACAAATGTTTAACATAAGAAGGGAAAATAATTATGTTAATGACAGTGTCCATGACACAGTACCTACCTTCTTAGTGTTTACAGCCCAATCTGTGAGATAAATATATTAATATGCAGTTTCAATCTATTGCTTAAATATTATGGTAATTTGGTCAAAACATGTGGCCTGGTGTATTACAAGATAGAAAGCAATGACACATTGGAATGCTGTTGGAATGACACATTGGAACTAAGGTAGTTGTAGTGAGAATAGGCAAATATTAGAGAGATGTAGAATTTACAAAATTTAGTGATTACTTGTGTATGGAACATGAAGAAATGGGAGGAACCAAGAAAGGATAGCACCACATCGTTGGTTGATTGCACCATTCTCCAAGGTTAAGAAACAGGAGGTGGAATGTGTTTTAAGGAAGGAAAGGTGAGTTACATTTTAGACAAATAGAGTCTGAGGCTGCTAAGGAGAAATAGAACTATTTCCGGAACTAAGGACAGAGTGTCCACCCCCGCCCCCCACATCCCGCCCCAAGGGTCTTCTTCTAAAAGTATATCATCCAGGTAGACACCTTGGAAGTTTGGGTTGTAGATAATTTTCTTCTCAAATTCTTTGGGTTATTATAATGGAGACTTATTCCCTTTGGGAATTAACGAGAAAGCTATTTCTGCCTTTCCCTTCACCCTGTATATATTTCTTCCCAGGAGAAGTGATTTATCTGATTGGTAAAATGACAAGAATCTCACAGCAGTTGGCATTTACTCCTTTCTCTATTATCAAGGGTTGAGGTGTTAAAGATGACTATTTTTCTGTTGTTTTCCCTTTTACTTTTAGGCTAACTTATAGCCACAGATCATTCCTCACTGAATCTAGGTTTCATAAAATAAGCATGTCTTTTAGAAGCAGGTATGACTTGCACTCTACTTTATCCCCACTCTCAGAACCAGATGAGTATAAAACAGTGATTTATTTTAGGCTGCCTGAGTAAATGTCCAACTGCAGACTAAATCTTCCCATGCATGGGTCTCAAATCTGGTTTTTGGAAAAGTAGCAGAAATCCTTATTTTTGAAGCTTTTTATCTTATCTAGTTTTCCCAGAAAGAAAACTGATATTTTAATGCCAATCTGATCTTTGTGTCAATATTTCAAATCTATAGAAGTAGGAATGCAATTTTATCTTCAAAAAAACCCAACACATTGGAATGAACTTCAGAGTGATTAAAAGAATGAATGAAATACATTTCTCTCAAAAAGATCTAGAAGAGTATTTTGGTAACTGTCAATATTAAATACTTAGGTTTTTCCAGAAAAATAGCGAATATATATATTTCCTAACTCTAACCAGAGAAATCCAAATAAAATAGATGAGCAGTGGAATTCAGTATGTTTATTTTTAATGATAACCAAGAATATTCTGATTCCAATATCCATGAACCTTACTTAAGAGACATTGTTATCAATTTAGGAACAAAATAGCATATCTCCCAACAGAGCTTTTGTTAAATATTATCCATTTTGGAGTCTAAAACTTTACTCTGTAATAGCTACCTGAAGTATAACTCCCACTCCAGTCATTGTTAATTGAAACAATGTTGAGTACGTGACTCAAAACTGATGGTGGTCTATGTTCTGTACTGAAATAAAAGCTAAGGATAAAAATTAATAAACATCATTCTCTTGACAATGGGAATTAGAAAACACAAAAAGAGTGAATAGGTAGAAGTAGGATCAAAAGCCAGAGTCATAATGTAGAAAAAACCTTTAGAGGCGTAATGTATTATCTTTCAATTAACTTTTAAGGAAGCAAATATCAGAAAAATATGCATATACTGTTATAAAACTGAGAAAATATCTTAGAGCAGAGAATAAGCCAGTTGGAAAGAGGACAGAAAGATCACCATGAAGCAATGGAGTCATGCCCATGATCAGTGATACCAAAGCTATAGCAAAATTCCAGCCTGCAGTTCCTACTCTTCCTAAGCCTTTGTTTTTTGACATGTGTGTGTGTGTGTGTGTGTGTGTGTGTGTGTGTGTGTGTGTGTGTGTGTGTTGAGGGGGTGTTGATTCATATTAATCATTATGGTAAATTTGCAGTTACTTTGGGTAAATTGCGTTATCCTTGCTTTTTAAAAAGTGTTAAAACAAGATACATTTGAGCATCATTTCATATAGTAGCTAATCCAAAGACCATTGGCTTTATTTTATTTATTTCTATTTAGTTGCAGTGTGTGATACCATATTAACAAAAAAGTAATATTTTAAATTAATTATACTTTATGTGTTACTTTTATTGAATAAAACATGCATGGTTGTTATATGCCAATTTTACTTAATTTTTATAACACAGTTTTCAAAATATTTGAAGATAACTCTTCTATTACTGAAGAAGCACCTAGTTATTTTCCTTTGTGCATCTACCTCTGGTGTTTATCACCATTTTGCTGCAACTTCACCTGTGCAAATTGTGAACTATTGTTTCTTTCATCCCATCTTTGGGCATTATTTAATAGTATCAGATCTGCTGGGGAGTTTTACTTTTTGTCATGTAGCAAACTTACAAACTGCTAAAAAAAAATTTTTTTACAAATTCTAGAAATTTCTAGGGATGTTTTTAGATTCGTCTTAACAGGAATTGAATCAGTCAGGATCCATCCAGAAATTGGAAATCACTCTAGTCATTTCAAACAGGAAATTGGTTACATGGTTGTTAGAAGATCTAACGAGCAAAAAGGAACTCAGAGAAAATGAGTTAAAAATTATAGGAAGCAGCTACCACTTCTAAGTCTAGAAAGAAGAAAAGAAGAGATGGAGTTACAAGAACCCAATAGCTCAGAAGGAGGGGCCTAACAAAGCTGGCGCTCAGACCTCTGCAGAGGGGCACTTCTCAAAGCTTCTGTTACTTATAGGGAACATTGGCTCTGAAATGACAACAC
>NW_011888814.1:1734624-1740612 GCF_000151845.1 Pteropus vampyrus
TTTTTTTACAAATTCTAGAAATTTCTAGGGATGTTTTTAGATTCGTCTTAACAGGAATTGAATCAGTCAGGATCCATCCAGAAATTGGAAATCACTCTAGTCATTTCAAACAGGAAATTGGTTACATGGTTGTTAGAAGATCTAACGAGCAAAAAAGAACTCAGAGAAAATGAGTTAAAAATTATAGGAAGCAGCTACCACTTCTAAGTCTAGAAAGAAGAAAAGAAGAGATGGAATTACAAGAACCCAATAGCTCAGAAGGAGGGGCCTAACAAAGCTGGCGCTCAGACCTCTGCAGAGGGGCACTTCTCAAAGCTTCTGTTACTTATAGGGAACATTGGCTCTGAAATGACAACACACACACCCAGAAATCTGGAGAGTAAAGCCCACTGCTGCTTCTAGAGCAACACTGACAGGAACAGGAAAAAAGGAAGTAAATACCTTCTCTACAGCTCCCACTTTCCAAGCTTTCTCTAGTGCTTACTATGACCTAAATGAAAGCCAGTTCACAATAAAATGAATCTCAACAATAAAAACAGAGTAGAGTATAGAAGGTTTGATTTAGCGCTGAGAAACAATAGATGATCTTGACTGAAAAAATCTTTTTATGTACTTTTTTTTAATGTTATGTACTTATGTGCTTATTATTACAGTGATTATCTTTCCTGTGTGTGTATATGTGTGTGTATGTGTTTATTTTAAGACAGTTAAAATCATTGTGACAATGGAAATATAAATTATGAATAAAATTACGATCCTTGCTCTGGGAGTTACCATCCTGCATGTACAATGAAACTCTCAAACACAAGATATTTTATGACTATTCATTTTGTAGCTTCTTGAAGTGTTTCATGCTTTCTTCTTTTCCAATAGATGCATTTAAAGCTATAAATGTTTCCATATGTTCTGCTTCAGCTGCATCTCATAATTTTCGGTCATATTATTTTTTTCAGTTTAAAGTATTTAAAAGTTGCCATGCCAGTTTTTTTTTTTTTTTGAACTCATAGGTTTATACTTAATTTCCAAGCATTCAGGGAGTTTTTAATTATTATGTTGTAGATTTCCAGTTTAATTCTACTTCATCAGAAAACATCTTTTGTGTTATTTTAATACTTTGAAATTTGCTTATACTTGCTTAAGTGCCTAGTATATAGTTCATTTTGGGTAGTGCCCTATCTTTACTACAAATGATGTGCATTTTCTCCCTCTTGTGTGTAGTTATATAAATTTCAAATAGGACAAGTTAATAGTGTTTTTCAAACACATTACATATCCTTTTTTTATTAATAACGTTTTTTTAGTCATAGTTGTCATACAATATTATGTTAGTTTCAGATGTACAACATAGTGATTAGACTTCTATATACCTCATAACGTGATCACCCCAATCAATCTAGAGACCCTCTGACACCATATATAGTTATTATAATATTATTGGCTATATTCTTTATAGTATACTTTCTATCTCTATGACTATTTTGTAACTACCAATTTGTACTTCTTAATTCCTGTCCCATTTTTCACCAGCCTCCAAACTCCCTCCCATCTGGTAACCCTCAAAATGAGTTTGTGTCTGAGCTTATTTCTGTTTTTTTTTTTCTGTTTGTTTATTTTGTTCCTTAGATTCCACATATACCTGCAACCATATGGCATTTGTCTTCCTCTACCCGACTTCCTCTATCAGTATACTACCCTCTAAGTCCACCATGAAATAGCTTTTTCCATCTCATTACTTTTAGGTTATGTGTGTCTTTTAATCTGAAATAAGTCTTTTGTAGGCAGCATATATAAGGGTCTTATTTATTGTTACCCATTCAGCTACTCTATCTTTTGATTGGAGCATTTAATCCTTATCATTTGAAGTAATTGTTGATAGATATGTAATTGTTGCCATTCTTTATTCAGACTTTTGATACATATTTTTTTCTTCTTCTTAAGGAAGTTCCTCCAACATTTCCTGTAACAGTGGCTTGGTGGTACTGAACTCTTTTAGCTTTTTCTTCTCTGGGAAGCTCTTTATCTGTCTTTCAATTCTAAATGATAGCTTTGCTGGGTAGAGTAATCTTGACTGCAGGTCCTTGGTTTTCATCTCTTTGAATATTTTCTACCAATCCCTTCTGGCCTGCAAAGTTTCTGTTTAGAAATCTGCTGACAGTCTTATGGGATCTCCCTTATAGGTAACCGCTTTTCTCTTGCTGCTTCTAAGATTCACTCTTTGTCTTTGACCTTTGGCACTTTAATCATGATGTGTCTTGGTGGGAGCCTCTTTGAGTTCATCTTGTTTGGGACTCTCTGAAGTTCCTAGGGTTATATGTCTATTTTCTTCACCAGGTTAGGAAAGTTTTCTGTCATTATTTCTTAAAATAGATTTTCAAGTCTTTGCTCTCTCTCTTCTCTTTCTGGTACCCCTATCATGTGACTATTGTTACGCTTGACATTGTCCCAGAGGCTTCTTAAACTGTCTTCATTTTTTTGGATTCTTTTTTCTTGCTATTCTGATTGTCTTCTGCTACCCCATCCTCTATGTCATTGATTTGATCCTCCATTTCATCCACTTTGTTGATTCCATCTAATGTAGTCTTCATCTCAGATATTGTATTCTTCATTTCTTACTGGCTCCCTATTATGTTTTCCATCTTTATTTATATGTTTTTTTTTTTTAAATCAATTTGTTAAAGTTCTCACTGAATTCTTCTACTTTTACCCTAAGTTCCTTGAGCATTCTTTAACCAGTATTTTGAATTTTGCATCTGGTATATTGCTTGTCTCCATTTTGGTCAATTCTTTTTCTGAAACTTTGTTCTGTTCCTTCATTTGGGATATGTTTTTGTCTTCCAATTTTGGTTGCCTCCCTGTGTCTGTTTTTATGTATTAGGTAGGGCTCCTAAGTCTCCCGGTCTTAGTACAATTGTATAGTAGATGTGTTGTGGGGCCCAGTGGCAGTTCCTTTTGCAGCTGGGTGGGGACCAGCTACAGGCCAAGTCTGGCTGTAGCCTGTGCACTTCCAGGGCCATCTGGTAAGTCTCATGAGGCGGAGACTCAGGGAATTCCCTGAGAGGAGTGACCTGTTTTATCCAGGTTGATGGTCCCTGTGTCTGCAGGCTGGGAGGGGTGAGGGCTCAACAAAGAAACAATGGCTTTTGTGTGCACCTCTGTCCTGGAGCAAGCTGTCCCTCTAGCCTTTGTCCTGAAGCCCAAAAGCTCAGCACCTCCCAGTATGTCCTTGGTGCCCCTCAAGCAGCTACCCCAGTGCTGGAGCTCAAAGCAAATGAGTTTGTCAGGGAGTAAGGCCAGGCATGGGCCCTTTAAGAGGAAGGTCACCACTTCCTACAGTCCTCCTTCTCACTCAGCAGCAACCTCCACTGTATTTCACAGACGGATGTTGTGGGGACTTCTCTTCTCAGCACTGGAACCCTGGGCTGGGGAACCCAGTGTGCAGCTGGCACCCCTCACTTCTCAGGTGGAGGAGGTAGCTCCACAGTCAAGATAGCCCTCCCGATTCTCAATGGTCACATGAGGTAGTGGGACCTGGTTGTTTAGCATTTCTGCCCCTCCTACCACCGTTTTTTGAGGTGGCCATTATTTAAGATGACCTAGTTGTAGGGCTTCTATTCAGCAGGGCCTCAGGCGACTCCACTATTGGTTACTCTGTAATTTTGTTATAATTTTGGTGTGGTCGCTAGAAGAGATGTGCCCAGCCTCTTCCTTTTACATAGTCTTGCAAGGGCCCCCTCCTTTATATTTTTATGTTAGCTTTTTCTACTAATTACTAGAATTTGTGTTCAAATATCCACCTATGATTGTGAATTTGCCTATTTTTCTTCTAATATTTTTAGATTATTACTTTTTTTATTTTAAAACATTTAAGATTTTTATACCTCCATTTTTATAAGGACCATTTTATCCTCGCATAATGTATGTTTTGCCTCTAATAATTTCTTATATTAAAGTTTTTTTATATTTTTACAGTTGCATTAATTTTTTTATTGTTAGCATTTGCACATTTTCACGGTATACTTGTTTTTAGTCTTTTAATCTCTATATTCTTATCTAAAATGTAACTTTTGTAAAGAGGAAATGATTAGATCTTTTACATTTTTATCCTTTCTGACAATCTTAGTCACTTTCTTAGATTCATTTCTTTTATGTTTAAATTAACTATTTATAGAAGTAGATTTAAATCACCATCTTGCTATTTATTTTCTAATTGTTCCATGTATTAATTATTTCTCTATTCTTTTTTAGCCTCCCTTTGAATACTTAATTACCTTTTATATCTGTATTCACATATTTATATCATTTTTTGTATTATTCTTTTAGTAGTTACTAATGTAGAGATTAAACTATGCAAGCTTTGCTGCTTATGGTCTGCCTTAAATAAGTACTTTTACCATGTCTCAAACAACATGAGAATCTTAAAACTGTTCAACTCCATTTACCTCACTCTTATACTTTGTGCGATTGTCATGGATTTTATTTCTTTATTTGCTTTAAAACTCACACATAATAATTGTATTTTTGCTTTTAAGTATAAAAATACTTTTTAAATTTGCCTGTAGACTCTTCATTTATGCTGCTGTTCCCATTCTTTTCTGCTTCATGGAGCTTCCATCTGAAATCATTTTCCTTCTACACAAGACACACTTGCAAATAACTAGCTAAAACAGTGATTCAAGTAACTAGCAATTTCCAAGATGAATAGAAAGACTCCACTCAGAAGTTACCTGAAGATCTCACCTCTCTACATCCCTGCCCACTCTCTTCCTCATGGAAGACAGGCAGACTATAAGCATTAATAGCTTAAAGCACCCTCCTAAAACACAAACTGTACAAACACACACAGGTGAAAGTCTAACAGAAAATCTCAAGTACAAAGAAGAAAATACAATCAAGACTCAACAAACATACAAGGAAAGCCAATAACAAAAGCTTATAGCAACAAACCAAAATAATTATAATTGCATAAAATATTATAAAAGTTTAATATAAGGGAAGAATCAAATCAACCCCCACATATTATAATTCCAAAGTTTAACTTGGACCTTTCTATACTGATTCCATGTTAGAACTTTTTCACATGATTTTTTATTATCTTTTCATATTATGTCCACTTTGTCTTCTGGAGTAGAGACAGAGAAGAAAGGATTTATGCATTTTTTTGCTTCTCCAGAAGCTTAGATAAATTTTGATTTTTAATAAATAGTGTGCAGAATTTCAAAGTTGGATGTAAAAGTAACCTGTGAGATTCAAAAATAAATGCAATTTTAAATTAAATATAAATGATATCATCAACAAGATAGAAAAGATAGCTCATCAAAAAATATAAACACAGTTGAAATTTTGAAATGCTTGTTGAGATATTTTTAAATATTAAAATATTATATAGTAAAATATTAAAATGGTAGTTATGCTGGATTTTTAAAAAGAGCTAAATAGCATACTACTTCTCTAAAAGATTTAACCATGGAATCTTTCTGGGATGCAGCACAAAGGGATTGACAGCAGAAAATATGAAAAAAACGACAAGGAAATAGGAAATGGAAGCAGACGTTCTAAATCTTTCTAACAGAAAATGAAGGAGAAAAGAAAGAATGGAGAAAAGTTTCTTTTAAAGACAAAAAAGGAAGACTAATCCAAAACTGAGGAGAGATTGTAAAGGCCCCTAGTGCTGGGATGAAAATAAAAAGTAACTACTTTTTATTTAATAAATACGTGTAGCAAAAGGTATAACATTAACAAACAACTAAAAAAAATCTGAATGCTTTCAGATAAAAAAAAGGATAGATTTATAATAAACCAGAATCAAACTGACATCAGACTTTGCATCGACAGTGTAATCTAGGAAATAGTTAACGACATTGTCAAAAAGAAATAACAGATTCTGTACCTAAGCAAGTATGGAATTAAAGTAAATAAAATTGAAATATGAAAATTCTCAGAGAGTGTATCACTTGTAAATTTTTAATAGAAGAATTCATAGAGTATACA
>NW_011888814.1:1742477-1760791 GCF_000151845.1 Pteropus vampyrus
GGTGGTATATATTGAAATCATACAAACATAGAATTAAGATTTTGAAACAATTGTGGATGTTGACAAAAGAAGTGTCCAAAATGTAAAGAATTTTTATGAGTTTATTTGAGCCAAACTGACAATAGTGCTAGGAAGCAAGATCTCAAATGCTCCAGAGAATGAGTTTTGCAGTTTCTTTTACACATTTGGAATTAAGGATGGAATGTAAGGAAGATTACATGGAGATGGGTTAAAGCAAGACAGGGGAATCTCTGTGATTGGATTACAGGAGAGTTAACAAGAGATTATGTGTTCTCTTGAGGGTGGTTATGCTTCTGAGGGATCTGAAAAAGAGACATTTCAAAGTTGTGTTAACCCAGATACACAAAAACAAAGGACAAGGCATGCTTAAAAAGACAAAACTTTTACTAAAAAAGTTATAGGCCTGAGGCATGACAATCCATCATGACCTGCCCAGTTAGGAATTTATGATCAGATCAGCCTGTGAGGTTAGTTTTAGTTAGATTTATTACAACAACGTTTTTTTTCCCCCACAGGGATACAGATCAGAAATGTAAGTACTGCAAACTCTGACCAAGTAAAAATATATTCTAAAAAATCAGAAGTTGTACAGAGGGAGAAATTGGAGTGAAAATTATAGTGCTAATAAATTCATCATTCATAGCAGGGAGTTAATAATAATTAATTAATTATTACAAAGTAGAAATGTAAAATAAAATTATATACAGATAACAATACACTAATTATTATAAAATAGAAATGCTGTTTAAGAAAGAAAAATAAATGACTTCAACATCTCTGATCTCCATTAAACCAAAACTCTGAAAATGTCCGTGCTCACTATTTGCATTTCTCTCCTAAACCTGATGCAGTCATTCTTTTACTCTTGCTACTCCATGGAAACTGCTTTTGTTAACATTACCAATGAACTTCATGTTGTCATCCCAATGGTAATTTTCAGCCTGCATTTTATTTGCTTTATCTGCAGCATTTGACACTTGGATTACCTTTCTCCCAGCAAGACTTTCCTTTTATAGGATATCATAGAACATCTCCCAATTTTACTTTGACCTCATGGCCTATAACTTTTTATTTTTTTATTTATTTTTTTATTAAATTTATTGGGCTAGCATTGATTAATGCAATTATATAAGTTTCAAGTATACAATTTAAAAATACATCATAAGTGTATTACATTGTGTGTTCACCACCCAAAGTTAAATTTCCTTCTGTCACCACATATTTGACCCCTTTTACCCTTATCCACCTCCCCTCTCTCCCATTTCCCTCTGATAACCACTAAACTGTTGTCTGTATCTATGAGTTTTTATTCGTTTGTCTTGTTCGTTTGTTGTTTTCAGTTTTATATCTCACATATAAGTGAAATCACATGGTTCTCAACTTTTTCTGTCTGGCTAATTTTGCTTAGCATAATAATCTCAAGATCCATCCACATTGTTGAAACTGGCAGTATTTCATCTTTTCTTATGGCTGAGTAGTATTCCATTGTATATATGTACCACATCTTCTTTATTCGATCATCTATCGAAGGGCACTTCAGTTATTTGCATGTCTTGGCCACAGTGAATAATCCTTCAGTTAACATCAGGGTACATATATCTTTGCAGATAAATATATTCAAATATTTTGGGTAGATACCCAGAAGAGGGATTGCTGAGTCAATAAATCTTTCTCATAAATCTCAGCACAACCAGCAGACATCAAAGTTATACAGCAATTATAAATATTGTAGTGCTCCTAGATTTAGTACTTGAATCTTTTCTCTGTCTATACTAACTCATTTGGGGATCACATGTAATTTCATCAATGTATGAAATGAATTGACAATATATACTGTCAATTTAAAAAAATTTATATTCAGCCTAAACCTCATCCTGAATTCTAGACACAAATATTTAGCCACTTCTTTGACATCTAAATTTGAATATCTGCTAGACATCTCAAATTTAACATGTCAAAAGTGGAACTTCTAATACTACATCCTGACCTCCCACAAACATTCATTTCTTATCCTGTTGCTCATCCATTCTTCCCCATATTAGTAACTGGCAGCATTACCCTTCCTATTGTTTTCTCTTTGTCAGAGCTCATCTGCAATTACTCATTAAATCCTGTTCTCTTCATATTCAAAATATATACATTTCCACTGTAGCTTATATAATCCACTATTATATGTCAATTTATCATTCCAATTGACTCTTTACCCACTTCCCTGCTTTTATCTTTGTTCTTACAATCTACTTAGTAGAGCGTCTAGAATAAGCCTGCTAAAAATTAAATCATATCATTTACTCTTGTGCTCAAAACGTACTAATATATTCCTGCCTGTCTCCTAGTAAAACAACAATAATAATTAGTTTTCATTGGTTTTTACCAAGGAAAGTCTGACCTCCGTTACATCTCTGCATTGTAGGTAATAACCTTTGTCTATCTAAAATGAAGTGTTTATTGAAGGTAAGTGTTTGTACGACCAATAATCCAGTGTTATAGAAAAAAAATGGTAATGAATAATTCAAGAAAGATTTGGTGGGCTGATTGTCTCTAACCACACTGGCATTTTAAAGAAAATAAACTATAAATATAAAGTCCAAAATTCTCAGCTCAAAATCTAGCTAAGATATGAGGAATTTCTCTGATTTTATAAAAGAATCAATCATAGCCATAATATTTAATCTACGGTTTACTAAATTATGTTAGATGAATTCATAGCCTTGACCAGACACATATGTAAAAAGAAAGGGAGACATAACAGGAATCAGAGTCTCCCCTAGAAATAGAAAAAAAAAATCTTCTATTTTATGGGAGTCCTGATAGATTCCTTAAAGATTTTGTGATGCTGTTTCTAAGGCACTTTATTGGCAAAGAGAAGCACTTTTTCCCCATTGCTTACTTTCAAACATGCTCCAGGTTTCTAGAGTCATAACAATATAAGTTTAAACCCAAAAAAGTACAAACTCAAATCTCAAGATTTGTTTGTTGATTTATACTGAGAAAAATCTGGGAATGTTTGGGGATGCATTCTAAGATGATAGACCAGAAAGCTAAATTTATCGATTTGGGTACATAGAACAGAAATTCTGAATTTAAAAAGCTGGGTGACATAAGTTTTAGCTTTGTTAGATGGTTAATATATAGAATCAATTGGTGACCTGAACTAAATGTGACTTCCAAGAGCTTCTTGGTCAGGTATACTTTCTAAATATATTCTATCCCACATGCTCTTTTTATATGATTTTGATAGTCCTTTAGTGAAAGGTATATGGTCTCTCTACTTGAAATCCAGGCAGATCTGTGACTACATCAGAAGTAACAGCCTGTATATAATCCTTATGGGATACTCACTCTTGGAACCAAGCCTCATACAGTGAGTATGACAAGCAGCCACATGGAAAGGCCAGATATAGTTGTCCCAGCCACAGGCTAAGCTGAGGTCCCAGTTGGTATCCAGCATCATCACCAGACAAGCAAGTAAGCGAAATGTCAGAGTCCAAATCATCTCAGCTGACACTGAGTATAGCAGAGCCTTACACAAATTCCTATTCATGAGCAAAATAAATATTCTCATTGTTTTAAGCCACAGGATGTTTTATTACTCAGCAATAAATAACCAGAACACTTGATATAATGTGCCATCCTTTGGCCTATTCAAGCAGAGATCTATTCTTCACCCTCTCCCTGCTCTGCTCTGTATTTCAGCAAATAGGATACCTACTAGCTGCATTTCCAGAATCCTGCAAGTTGCCCTGATGCTTGTTTGGTCTATTAAACAGAAGAATTGGAAGCAGTTTAGAAGATGGGAGAAAAGGAAAAGCTGAGATATTTAACTTGCATATTCTCTGCCTCTCCTGAAGTACCCTCTAGTGATTATTATCCTGTCTATAGTTCCAGCTTACAGCAAATAGATCTCCTATGGTTTGACCTTCTTCTGGTTGAGTCTATGCTCCTTGAAATCTAGCAAAACTGCCTTCTTCCTTTGTCAACCCAAGCTAATGGATGGTAGCAGCAATTGTAAGCAGATAGCTTTTTCTTATTGTTTATTATTTAGATTCTGAGATGTTCCACCACTTGTTTAACAAATTCTGTATATTAAGTTTCCTCTGTTTTAAATATTGTAATTAGTATACTTCCTCCTCTCCCCAGGTATACTCTGCCTGGTACGAATATATAGAATTCAAATAAATAGAGAATCCAAAGGAATCCAAATAGAGAGCTAAGACATTTGGAGTTGATCCATCATATATGAACTTCTTACTCATTTCCTATCACGGCGGGGTGCGGGGGCGGAGTGAGGGGTAGACATTGATAACCTGCATTTTGTCTGTATTTCTGGCTCAGTCTACACTTAGCGTTATAATTAGTTATCCAATTTTTGAGTTCGTGTTTAAAACATGTAACACCAACTCCTGAATATCTGGAGCTAGGTTTGTATAAAAAGGCAAATGGAAGTCTTGACTCTCCCACTACTGCTCAAAATGGTAAATCTATAAGAACATTTCATCCCAGTGGGAAGTTCTAGGGTGATACTGCCACATTCCCCTTTTACTTGCTTGTTTGCCCATACAAAGAGAGCTGTTGATATAAATGTGGGCTTAGAACTTGAGCAAATTATCTAACCTCTAAACCCATGTATGCATCCATTGATCTGATAAAGTCTTCATTTTTATCCCTATAAAGAGACAAAAACATTAGAAATCGTTGACCAAGCATGGACAATAGGAAGCCCTCACTTTCTTATCTCAGATTTGCAAAAACTTTCCTGCTCTTTATCATATATCAATCCAAAGAAATCTTAGTTATGTTAGCATAACCACCGGACATCAAAATTATACACTCTGTCGATGACATATATGCTGATATGTTCTCATGAATAAGACATAGTAGATATCCTAATGTCTTGGAACAGCCAGTTATGGGAAATAAATCCCATAAAATTATAGGTTTCTACCATCTCAATGAATTTTCCAGGAGTTCTAGTGTTATGGGGTGTATCATGACAACCATTCAAAATTGAAAGACATATTTAAACTCATACTTCTTTCTGCTATAAAGGGGACACAATGCTTAGTAGGTCTGCTTAACTGTTAGAAAAAATATATATCCTATATAGATGGGTTTTTTTACACCCTTTTAGCAAAGTCATTTTTTTTTAAATGACTATGCTGCAGTTCAAGCTATTCTATTGTCCCTTATTCCCCACAATAGCATGTTGATTTATACTTCTGAGGTAGATCAAGACAATGCGTGGAGTCTAAGGCAAGCTCCATGGTGTAACACTAAGAAGGTCTTTAAGGTTTTGGAACAAAATTTTGGCCTCTTCAGACAAATGACTATTCTCTATCTGATAACTACCAAATTGCAATTAGACCTTCATAAACTAATTGCCTGATCAGTGGATGTGAGAAGTCTGTGTGAACCAAGCTACCCATCGTGAACTGAGCACCCAACACTCCTTTATCAAGTAGAAGAGGTATTTGCAGGACTGGACTTCGACAAGTCCTGACACTTACCACCCTCCCTCCACCCCAGCAAAAAATGAAGTTGCATCTGTATATGGTCATACTTCTTGTGAATCTATTAGTGCTATACTGCCACATCTTCCTCAAAACATATTTATAGCTTCATGGATATTGCCTACTACAATATTCATGTTACCAAGGAGGAAAAAAAAAGGCTTGCATGACAAATGGTTACTGGGATACACTTAGATTGGCTGGATTTGTAGTACTTCACTTAAGTATCCTTATTTGAAACTAGGGCAGAATGAAAGTCTTGCCAGCAGTTTTAAATCTAACTTGTATATCTCATGGTCTACTTAGTCTAGAAAAGGAGAAGCATGAATTCATGGGCAATAGCAAAGTGTTTGGCCAGATGTTCAAATTGAGAAAAACATGACCAGAGGATATATGGCAAAGATATTATCTATGAATGTGCCCACATTGCAAGAAATGTGACTCATTTAAAACTCACCAAATTCTCTTCTGAATAAGAGTCTCTCAGTAATTGCATGGACAAAATAATCCACTTTATGTCAATCGGCCATATTCTTCAGGTACATCGACGTTGATCAATACGTTTTTTAACAAATAGCTATGGTAACAGAGTTATCATTTATACTTATACTTTAATCCCCATTAAGTTTGAACTAGATACCACCACTACTATGCATCTTATATGTTGACATCAGCAACCAGCTTTGAGATCTCAGTAGTGCCATACCCCAGAGCAATCAGAAAACCAACCAGTACACCATGACTTTACAACTCCTCTCATTGAGGGTGTCTGATATTGTGACCTCTGTTGGCTAATAGCATACAGCATAATTATGATGCGTCATTTTCAAGCTCGCATACTAGGAAACTTGCATGTTTCCGCTCTCTTATATAATCCTGCCTCTTTGCCATGCAGACAGTCCCAGGTTAGCCTATTGGGGATTGAGAAACCATATAGAAAAGAGATGATCTTTCCCAGTTGAGACCATCCTAGACCAGCCAACTTCAGCCAACTAGCAGCTGACTACAAATGCATGTGTGAGCTCAGCCTAGACCAAACAAAAAACAAAAAAACAAAAAAACCATCCATCAGAGCCCAGCACAAATAGTTTACTCAGAATTATAAACTAGTTTTTTTGTTTGTTTGTTTTAAACTATCTGTTTTTTATAAAACTATCTTTTGTTAAAAATCCTTTCATATTTTCTATGTTTTTCTTCTTTAAATATTTGCTGTAATTCACCAATGAAGCTATCTGAGCCTTGGTTTTTCTTTGAAGGAGCAGTTACTTTTTTACCCTGTTGGTTTTTCCTCTGCTGAATTCCTAGCAGTTAAAGCAGAATTTTGCAATTAGAAGCCTCTTGGATCAGTTAGGGTCCCAGAAGGAAATGGATGCCATACTCTATTTAAGATAATTCAAGGAATATTTAATGAAAGGAAAACTTAATAGGTATGGGAGATCACAAAGGGATATTTTAATTCCCCAGCTCTAGCAGCATGAGGCTCTTCTTACCCTGATACCCAAAAGATCAAGGGGGATAAAGTGATTACACAAACTGAGAGAAAAGCTGTGTCCTCCTTTCTAGGGACATAGTCATCCCAAGAAAACCAAGCAGAAAGGGATCCTCAAATTGACTATCTTCCCTCCTTCTGCTTTTTTGTCACATCTCAAGGTTGAACTCAGGTAGAAGCCAGAGGGTGAGGAAGCCCATTCATACGGTTAAATAGATGACCCTTCTGGGGCAGAGAATAGGGCACAAAAGAGTATACAATGTATCCAGAAAAACAAAAACATGTTATAACTGGTATACCACTCAAGAATATATATATTTATTCTATTAAATAATATTCATTCATTAAATAATTAATGAATGGATAGATGTTGCTGTGTACATTATTGTAATATGAAGGCAATTTGGAAGCATACATATATTTGATTCTATATCTCAAGATCTAAACTAAGGAAATACTAGTACAAATGAACCAGGAGAGATAACTAAAAGATAACTAAAGAGTTCACTTTGTCATTATCTGGGATTAGTGTAAACTTTAAGGATAATCTTCACTTTTATCTATAATTATTTTTAAAAAGTAAAAGGACATTTTGTACATGTACTGCTTGGATAATTAAAAGATAACTTAAATTTTAGAAAAACAAATGTAGTAATTTTACTAGAGCCAAAATAAAATAATTTCTGTAATTAATCATTCCATCCATATGGCTCTTAGGTTCCAGACAGCCAAAGCAAAATAAACAATATAAAAGATTACATAACATTAATTATCTAATGAAAGGAAACAGACCAGTTGAAATAAATGTTTTATTTCTATTAAACTCTTTCTAATATTAAACACAATGCTTCTGTAAAATTTTTTGGTTTAAACTATCATATGAATGACAGAAATAACTTTCAGGATACTATCTTAGAAGTTTTAAACGTTGCAAAAGCATTCTTCATAAAACATTTAAAAATGATAGACATTACGGTTTGAATGCTCAGTGAAGCAATTAATATTATCCAAATACATTATATTCAAGTAGCATAATATGAGTAAAGGCTAAAAATAGCATATTTTTATTAATTTTATACAATATGATATATATTATTTACATAAAAGTGTTTTCATAATGATGATTACACAAACTTCACCTTTTTTATTATTCTCACCAAAAACAATAGTAGTCCAACAATAAATTGACACTAAATTACAGTAGATGATCGGATGCTATTTTTCAAGTATTCATCTTCATGTATGGATAAAAAAAGTATTTTTAAAATAACATATGGGCCACACAAACATGATTTATAACAAAAATGAGATTATATGATTTTTCTATGTATGCAACTCTTCTCAACTTGATCATTTTACGTTTAAGCGCTCCTTACTAGAATGTATTTCTAATATTTCTAGAAGAGATAATATTATATATTCATGATATATTTATTGGGACCTCATCATAGTTTTGTCATAACATATAAAGGTAGTTATATTTTGGTAGTTTTCAAAGGTTTATTTTCTGAAAGCTCCAAATGGAACTGTTATTGTACTTTAAACATTACTGAGACATGACTTTTTGTAAAGAGTTGTGTTTAATTTGCTTACAGATATCAAAATCATAAATTAAGTCTGAAGAACACAAATAGCAGAATATAAAAATTAAGAACTCCATTTCAAATAAAAATGTTAAGATTATGAATATTAAGCTATAATTCCTAAATTTCCTTAAAAAATTATTACTTCTTTGTATCAAGTTATTTGATTATGTATTTTGGTAAATAGATTATCCTACTAAGAGTTTCTTTATTTTTCACATATATAAGTATTTGAAAAATGACCAGAGTTTAATAAAAAGCACTAAATATTGTTATAATTGTCATGTATTATACCCCACCTTCACCTTATTAAAGGACTTTAGGAATTGGAAAGGTTATATTCATAACCCTTGACTCTCTATACCTCCTTTATATTGCCCCAGATGGCAATGAATATACATGTATCTTACCCAGACTCTTGAAAAACAGAACTTAGGGAATAAAGCCAAGTTTACAGAAATTTAAAAAGTAAAGATAATAATACTGAAGAAAATTTTTCTTCTAGGTCAAGTAAACCATTGTTTAAAAAGTCACATAGAAAGATAAACAGAATATAAATCAATCAGATAACTCAGCTGTTGAAATTTCTGAAGATATAGTCAAAGGACAAACAATTCCTTGCTGAGTCTTGATACTGCATTCCCAGGAATGGAAAGACAAGAATAAGGTCAGAATCAAAGGTGTCAAATTGAACTATGTGGCATCAGAGAGCTAAACTGTGTTTGATTAAACTGGTGAGATGGGAGGGAGACCTAGGCAGAGAATACTCACCAATGCAGTATGATGGGGACTGACTAGATTAACAGGGGCATTTTGGTCAGGACGTGCTCATTAAAAAATTAAAGAAAGAAAGTGGATGGAGTAACAATTGGCCCAAGTCAGAGGCAATGTAAAGTTTAATCCAGTCAGACATTACTGCTAGGACACCGTTAGGACATTACTGCAAGGATACTTACAACCATGATAAGTCATCCATCAGCAAATCACTTGAAGTTTCTGTAAAAATTCCTTTCCATATCACACTATGTCTTCATTTCAGACAAGTAAAAAATGAATATAAACTGCATTATTGATGCTTGATTTATCTCTGGAGAATGAGGTCAAAGTCTCAGCAATGAAGTGTTCTAGTGGAGTCCTGACAAAGTCAAGTCTTAGGCCAGTGCTTAGGAGAACAAGCTTTTTCTCTGTGGCAATTATTCTTCCACTCCAATAACAAGGGATTTTCATAATTATGATTTCCCCCACAGATAATGTAGTATTCACATATTCTCAGCATATGGATTCAGTCCAAATAACTTTATATTGTTGCATTACTTTCTCCAACTTGACACAATAATCCCTTCTTTATCTCTGGATAGATTTGTTATTGTCTCTCTTCCTCTAAAAATACAAATATTGAGAGGGAGGAGATGATGTCTACTTGAAATTGCTTGGCTTCAGAAAAATCAGTTTGTCTGACATTACCCGAGATAACTATTATCTAGATTTTACAAAGAACAGTAGATTATTAACTGACCCAAGCTCAAAAAGGAAGAAAAGAATTTGAACCTAGCTCTTTCTGATTCCAAAGTTTTTTACTTTTCTAATAAATGAAAATTTCTACTAAAATAAAAGATAGATTTAGTACTCTAAGCTATAAATAATGTTGTACTGGATTGTATAGTTTTCTGCAAAAATCTATGTCCATCCAGAACCTCAGAATGTGACATTATTTGTAAATAGAGTCACTGCAGATATAATTCGTTAAGATGAGATCGTTACCGGATTAGAGGTGGCCCTAAATATAAGACTGAAGTCCTTTTAAGGGGGTCATGTGAGACACACGTGCGCACGCACAGACATACACACACTAAGGCCATATGAAAACAGAGAGACAGATATTGGAGAGAAATAGCTACAAGCCAAGGCATGCCAAGCATTGCCTATAACCAGCAGAAGCTAGGAAGAAGCAAGGAAGGATTCTTTTCCTGAACTTTCAGAGGAAACATGGCCCTATTGATTGCAGACTTCTAGCCTCCAATTAAGAGAATAAATTTCTGCTATTTTAAGACATCAAGTTTGTGATATTTTATGGGCAGCACTAGAAAACTAACACAAAGGTCAATTAACAAAGAAGGTTTAATTTGCTTGTCACAGTGCTATTAGAAATAAATGTTCTTTAATTAATTAGAGGACAATTTAGAAACTTATATTTCCTCAAAACTATAATTAAAATTATTAATTACTAATCAGGCTTTTTTATTGATTTTTGTTTATTTGTTTGTCTATTGCCTCATTTGACTACCTTATTCTTCCCTTATAGCCAAACTGAGGCACTGAATCCAGCATAATCTCTTGGCACAAATATTTGTTGGTGAAATAATTTAACAAAGGATTGATTAATTAATTCATCATAGTAATTATCAGAGATGTTTGGAAAAGCTGACTAGATGGAAGCCTAGATAAAACTTTTGGTCAAACATTCAAAGCAAATGTGAGACCTGTGTCACTGACTTTCTCTTACATATACAAAATACATATAAATATGTATTTATATAAGAATCACTAAGTAGGTAAATTTTTTTTATCTGTTTTGACATATCATATTGTACAAGAACTTCTGCAATGGAGATAAAACATTGTATTTAGACATTTTTAGTAAAATATACCTTTGTGTAGAAAGCATACTAAAACTACCAACCAAAATCTTAATTAACGGAAATGTATATAAATAAAACTCTAACCCAGAAGACTCAGGTTCTATTTATGAACTTGTAACCCTAGACAAATTATTTAATCTCTTTGTGGCTCTAATTCCTATCTAAAAACTCTGGATAAGAAGATATGCCCTTACAAACTTATGGACTAATAACTGTGTTATTAGAATTGAGTAGGATGCATAAAAAAGCAATATGAAATAAATGCACCCTTAAATATGTATATTACTAATGTTTTACTTTTAAAAATTATTTTTAATAATAAAACAAGCACATATTTTTGACTAATGTTAAAAGGCATGTCAAAAATAATTATCTCCTTTTCCACACTTCTCTGTCCCCTGGTTTTGCTTCCCACAGTCAGTAACTTTCAAGACTCGTGAGTATTTCTTCTGCCAATGATATATTTATTGGGACCTCATCATAGTTTTGTCATAACATATAAAGGTAGTTATATTTTGGTAGTTTTCAAAGGTTTATTTTCTGAAAGCTCCAAATGGAACTGTTATTGTACTTTAAACATTACTGAGACATGACTTTTTGTAAAGAGTTGTGTTTAATTTGCTTACAGATATCAAAATCATAAATTAAGTCTGAAGAACACAAATAGCAGAATATAAAAATTAAGAACTCCATTTCAAATAAAAATGTTAAGATTATGAATATTAAGCTATAATTCCTAAATTTCCTTAAAAAATTATTACTTCTTTGTATCAAGTTATTTGATTATGTATTTTGGTAAATAGATTATCCTACTAAGAGTTTCTTTATTTTTCACATATATAAGTATTTGAAAAATGACCAGAGTTTAATAAAAAGCACTAAATATTGTTATAATTGTCATGTATTATACCCCACCTTCACCTTATTAAAGGACTTTAGGAATTGGAAAGGTTATATTCATAACCCTTGACTCTCTATACCTCCTTTATATTGCCCCAGATGGCAATGAATATACATGTATCTTACCCAGACTCTTGAAAAACAGAACTTAGGGAATAAAGCCAAGTTTACAGAAATTTAAAAAGTAAAGATAATAATACTGAAGAAAATTTTTCTTCTAGGTCAAGTAAACCATTGTTTAAAAAGTCACATAGAAAGATAAACAGAATATAAATCAATCAGATAACTCAGCTGTTGAAATTTCTGAAGATATAGTCAAAGGACAAACAATTCCTTGCTGAGTCTTGATACTGCATTCCCAGGAATGGAAAGACAAGAATAAGGTCAGAATCAAAGGTGTCAAATTGAACTATGTGGCATCAGAGAGCTAAACTGTGTTTGATTAAACTGGTGAGATGGGAGGGAGACCTAGGCAGAGAATACTCACCAATGCAGTATGATGGGGACTGACTAGATTAACAGGGGCATTTTGGTCAGGACGTGCTCATTAAAAAATTAAAGAAAGAAAGTGGATGGAGTAACAATTGGCCCAAGTCAGAGGCAATGTAAAGTTTAATCCAGTCAGACATTACTGCTAGGACACCGTTAGGACATTACTGCAAGGATACTTACAACCATGATAAGTCATCCATCAGCAAATCACTTGAAGTTTCTGTAAAAATTCCTTTCCATATCACACTATGTCTTCATTTCAGACAAGTAAAAAATGAATATAAACTGCATTATTGATGCTTGATTTATCTCTGGAGAATGAGGTCAAAGTCTCAGCAATGAAGTGTTCTAGTGGAGTCCTGACAAAGTCAAGTCTTAGGCCAGTGCTTAGGAGAACAAGCTTTTTCTCTGTGGCAATTATTCTTCCACTCCAATAACAAGGGATTTTCATAATTATGATTTCCCCCACAGATAATGTAGTATTCACATATTCTCAGCATATGGATTCAGTCCAAATAACTTTATATTGTTGCATTACTTTCTCCAACTTGACACAATAATCCCTTCTTTATCTCTGGATAGATTTGTTATTGTCTCTCTTCCTCTAAAAATACAAATATTGAGAGGGAGGAGATGATGTCTACTTGAAATTGCTTGGCTTCAGAAAAATCAGTTTGTCTGACATTACCCGAGATAACTATTATCTAGATTTTACAAAGAACAGTAGATTATTAACTGACCCAAGCTCAAAAAGGAAGAAAAGAATTTGAACCTAGCTCTTTCTGATTCCAAAGTTTTTTACTTTTCTAATAAATGAAAATTTCTACTAAAATAAAAGATAGATTTAGTACTCTAAGCTATAAATAATGTTGTACTGGATTGTATAGTTTTCTGCAAAAATCTATGTCCATCCAGAACCTCAGAATGTGACATTATTTGTAAATAGAGTCACTGCAGATATAATTCGTTAAGATGAGATCGTTACCGGATTAGAGGTGGCCCTAAATATAAGACTGAAGTCTTTTTAAGGGGGTCATGTGAGACACACGTGCACACGCACAGACATACACACACTAAGGCCATATGAAAACAGAGAGACAGATATTGGAGAGAAATAGCTATAAGCCAAGGCATGCCAAGCATTGCCTATAACCAGCAGAAGCTAGGAAGAAGCAAGGAAGGATTCTTTTCCTGAACTTTCAGAGGAAACATGGCCCTATTGATTGCAGACTTCTAGCCTCCAATTAAGAGAATAAATTTCTGCTATTTTAAGACATCAAGTTTGTGATATTTTATGGGCAGCACTAGAAAACTAACACAAAGGTCAATTAACAAAGAAGGTTTAATTTGCTTGTCACAGTGCTATTAGAAATAAATGTTCTTTAATTAATTAGAGGACAATTTAGAAACTTATATTTCCTCAAAACTATAATTAAAATTATTAATTACTAATCATGCTTTTTTATTGATTTTTGTTTATTTGTTTGTCTATTGCCTCATTTGACTACCTTATTCTCCCCTTATAGCCAAACCCAGGCACTGAATCCAGCATAATCTCTTGGCACAAATATTTGTTGGTGAAATAATTTAACAAAGGATTGATGAATTAATTCATCATAGTAATTATCAGAGATGTTTGGAAAAGCTGACTAGATGGAAGCCCAGATAAAACTTTTGGTCAAACATTCAAAGCAAATGTGAGACCTGTGTCACTGACTTTCTCTTACATATACAAAATACATATAAATATGTATTTATATAAGAATCACTAAGTAGGTAAATTTTTTTTATCTGTTTTGACATATCATATTGTACAAGGACTTCTGCAATGGAGATAAAACATTGTATTTAGACATTTTTAGTAAAATATACCTTTGTGTAGAAAGCATACTAAAACTACCAACCAAAATCTTAATTAATGGAAATGTATATAAATAAAACTCTAACCCAGAAGACTCAGGTTCTATTTATGAACTTGTAACCCTAGACAAATTATTTAATCTCTTTGTGGCTCTAATTCCTATCTAAAAACTCTGGAAAAGAAGATATGCCCTTACAAACTTATGGACTAATAACTGTGTTATTAGAATTGAGTAGGATGCATAAAAAAGCAATATGAAATAAATGCACCCTTAAATATGTATATTACTAATGTTTTACTTTTAAAAATTATTTTTAATAATAAAACAAGCACATATTCTTGACTAATATTAAAAGGCATGTCAAAAATAATTATCTCCTTTTCCACACTTCTCTGTCCCCTGGTTTTGCTTCCCACAGTCAGTAACTTTCAAGACTCGTGAGTATTTCTTCTGCCATTAATCTCCATATTTCTAAAATAATAGGCTTCTATTGTTATTTCTATATTTATACATTTCCTAGAATATTGATTGATATCTTGTTATGAGTTATTTAGCTCTTCTGAATCTTCTGCTTAAGCCTGTATCTCAAAACTCTTTCCCTACCCATGCTGTCAATATTGGATGGTTACATTATTATTGAGTATGTAATATACTAGGACTAAATTTCCATTCTTGTAAAACTTTTTCTCCACAATTATTTATTATCCATTTTGGTTCTGTCTCTGTAGCTAATTTCTAATATGCTCTAATAGATCTGTCAAAAAGCACAATAATTGTTCTAAGTGTCCAGGCATATCAAGTTTCTTCCTTCCATCTTGGACACCAACTTTCCATAGCTATCTTTCTTCTCTAGTTCCAACTGTACAGCTGTAAATATTGAGAATTCCTTCCAAAATTCACCTTTGGGGATCTCCTGTTTCATGGATGTTATCTCCTTTTTTATGTTTCTTCCTTAGCATATTCTCAGTCTCTTCTAAAAAGTGTGGATTGTAAGAAACATACTGACTTTTCTATTTCTTGCATAGTTAAAAATGTTATAACACATCCTCTCAGTTGAGCAAATTT
Source organism: Pteropus vampyrus (assembly GCF_000151845.1). Classification (NCBI taxonomy): domain Eukaryota; kingdom Metazoa; phylum Chordata; class Mammalia; order Chiroptera; family Pteropodidae; genus Pteropus; species Pteropus vampyrus. The sequence goes on from NW_011888814.1 coordinate 1,758,039, forward strand.
TGTCAACTATAGATTTCTCTCCCCACCCTCATCAGATGGTCTCTTTCCTCAGAGGTCATAGAGAATGGTAGGTTGTTAAGTGCGACAGTCTTGATTCAAATGGCAAGCACACTCTGAGGCACAAACTCCTATGCCTTCCATCATACATCTTGTCATTGCAGAGATATACTCAGATAGGTAGCAGACAAAGCAATGTGAATCTGCTACCAATGAAAAACATAAGCTCACCAGCCTCCATGCCAGTGAGAGACACAAGAGATTTATGGTACCCAAAAGTTCCCAATGCACAAGCTGGGATTTACCTATACATATCATTATTCATGTTCCACCTTTTGACCTCATCTAACTTTCTATCCAATGTCTCATTCAGGTTAGGGCCACAGATCTGCTTACTTCTCCCCCTAAATCAGCCTACTTACATATAATGTCATAGTATACTAAGTGCTCTGGGGTTTTAGGCTAAATTTTTCATGCCCCAACTGTCATTTCTTATTATATCATCTATCTCTTTAAAGTCTTTGCAGAGGAAAGCGAACATCTTTTCCTTAATATCTTATAGACAACAGTTGGTATTAAACATAATCCATTTTTTTTCTACTCACTACTTTGAGTTCCACTTTTTAGTGCAAACCATTCTTTTGTTAGCATACTTCTAAAATAGTATGTTAAGTTGATTTGCTTACTAGATTTTATTGTCAATTTTACTCTTCTTCAACTTACTCTCCAAGGTTAAAAATTAAACGCCTTCAAAGATTTAGAAAATAAAATGTATAAACCAAATAGACAAATATGGAGATGTTTACCCCTCCAAAAGAATCTCTCTTTGGTAGCTAAAGGATTCTATATTATACTCTAACTTAGTGATTGTTTAACATAAAACAATTTAATGTTTATCTTTAAAACATAAAATGCTAATAATTTCAGCTAAATTGCAACAAATATAGTATTAAGTTCTGCTTATTGGCTGTTTTCCTGTTTCATGATATTTGACTCTTCTTATAATTTCCTTTGTTCCTAAATCCAACTTAAAGATATCTATGAGCTCAAAGCTATTTTAAACAGTTAAGGAAAATAGAAAATTGTCAAATAGAAACTAAATATAAATATATAATCAGGAGAAACTGCTAAATTAAAAAAGAAAGATATAGAATATGTACATTTTCAAATTTTTACATATTGACCATCTGCACGATTTTAACTCACCATACAACTTTTAGCTTTTAAGCTCATTTTTCAGCACATTTTCATTGAGTGATAGTTAGAATAAGAGAAATTTCCAAGTCTTGTCCTTTCTGATCCATTGATTTGTTCTATGACCTCCTGTCTTGACACTGTTGGACCTCAATTTTGCAATCTATAAAACCATTCCTGTTGTATTTTATTGGGCGAATTACTCTAGTCTTGGGATATCTTAGGAAAAAAAAAAAGATGATACATCCATCCTATCTCTTTATAGTATGCAGTTCAAAATAATGATGGCTTTCCATATTGCTTAAATCTTTCCATTATCTGAAATTTTTCACAGATTATATTTTTAATTATTAAGTTAAAAATATCATAATAGTGGTGATTAATAAAACAATCACCAATCTAAAATTAAAAAGTATACTTGGAAAACTACAAAAAACATCAATCATAGAATGTATGATAGAAAAATTATATTTCTACAATAAAATTTAAAATTTGTTTCTTCTTGGGAAAAAAGTTCTCTTCTAATGACATTGAGGAAACAGATAATATCTAGAAATGCCACTGCACAAGGTAAACCTGTATCATCATAAAATAAAAATTATGATGTACTGGAAACAAAAAACAAACAAACAAACAAACAAACAAACAAACAAACAAAATAGAATTGCCACTGCAAAATACAACTTCCATGAACCTCTTATATAGACTGAAAGTGCTATTCTCTTCTTTGCAGATGCAAGCGTTTTCAGTTCTCTAATACATGTGTTATAAAGTAGAGAAACTTAAAAGAATGGTTAGTAATAATAAAGATTGGGCCTTTCTCTCTAAGATGCACAGATAAGAAAACATCGTACATAAATTTGGTGCAAAATATATATACAACTATATTTATGTGCTATCATCTCAACTTCTTGTGCCTTTAGATGGCCTGTGCAAACATTGTAATGAATATCCCTAGCATCCTCTCCAAGTCTTTTTTGTTTGCCTTTCTTAAATCTTAGATATTGTTATATTAATACAGCAATACCATGAGAGGACTTGAAAAAAAGATTTCTAATTCAAGGTTATTAAGCATAGATTAGTTCAATTTTTAAATATTAGTCATTTTATGTCTTCATAATGAAAAAGTTGCTTTCATTTTATTAAAAGTGAAAACTTCACCTTTACATTTATTTTCTTATGAAAAAAATGTTTTCCTTGAGTGTAAGTATATATAACTGAGTAGGTAAGATCATTAAATTAAGAAGGTAAAAACTAAGCAAATGTGCACCCACTGTAACAACCATTCTACTCTAAGGGTACCTTTAAGAAAGTGTTCCTCACTGACCATGGAAAAAGGATTAAGACAGGCTGAACTCAACTGTCTTTACGCCATAGCTAAGCATCTAGAATCCTTAAGGTGACTAATAGTACCTCACATTTCCTCTTAAAATACTTATAGAACATATATTAAAAATCAGAAAATATCAAGAAGTAGACTCAAAGTTAAAACATACTTTATTAATATTAAATAGCTTATGACTAACTTGGCAAGAATAAACTGAATTTTATGAAATAAATGA
>NW_011888814.1:1761496-1776417 GCF_000151845.1 Pteropus vampyrus
ATAAGCTATATATATATAGTTTACTTGCACTGGAAAATAGTTGCAAACATTGTAAGATATTATCACAATTTATTAACCAAGAGTCATAGCCTGTGATTACATGGTCAGAACATCTACCAGGTAAGCAAAATGACTCATACATCGTTACTGCTTTACCTTTATATACAGTATTTTGATGCTATTTTATGAATAAGAGTAAAGAGAAATAGTTTCTGGTAAATGAAATTCCATTTTCAAATTATGTAACTTAGGGCCGAATTATCACTTTGCCTAATTTTGCCAAGCAATTAAATTGAGATACATATTTTAAATGTGTTGGCTGCTTGCCCTCTTGCCATAATATAAAATGATGTCTTCAATGCTGCTTACATTGTTTTATCATTTTAATTGTTCATAGCCTCAGGAAAGAGTCCAACCATCTATCACCTCTATATTGTATTTATTTCCTGCCCCTTTGCACACACCCACCACATCTGGTACACTTCTGAGAAAGAGGACAGCACAGGACTTTCTTTTCTAGGCACCTCTTTATAAGCAATTTGGTTTGCTATTTAGGCCCTGGTATCCTTGCATGGTGTTTCTTAATGAGTACAAGAGAGAAGAAATTGTTCAGGATATGTGTGTTCTGCTACCATATAACATTAGGGCAACAGAAGGCTAGGCAGATTCCAGTTTTATATGATATCTGGCTAGCAATCAATACTTTGGGAATTGACAAGCCTATAATAGTTACAGATTGCAATTCTCATGTCAATTCCACGAGATGGCAATATTGTTGAAATTTGGCAATAGTTTGAAATTTAATCTTTAATTCTGAGTGTTTTGACTTTTGCTGAATCTTCATAGATAATTCAAAGGGAAAATTAAATAATTTAGAAGCAAAAACATATATGGTCAACTAACTATCAAAAAGGAGATATGATTCCTCTTCCTTACTGACTGTCACTGATATCAATATTCAAATTCTACATAAACATAAAATTGGGCGATGATCTTTAATCTGGGCTAATATTAGAATATGTTGGCTAGAGTATAAGACAGTCATTCCTTTGAAAACATGCACACACACAACATGCCACACAATCTTATTTTGTATACACTGTATTATTTGAAATCCACAAGTAGAGATAGTAAATAACAAAAGTTTTACTTGAATCAGCAGATGCCTTAATCAGTCTTATGGAGAACAAATGTGTGGATTTCTTCAGCATGGTGAGGAAAATAAATAAATAAAATAAAATAAATAAAATAAAATAAAATAAAATAAAATAAAATAAAATAAAATAAAATAAAATGCAAGGGTGCCAGAAAGGATAAATATTAACAAGAAATGTCCAGATAAAAAATTATGTGTTTCTCAGAAAAAAAATTCATAATAAATCTCTAGAACTGTACAACCTACTAACACTGAATCATAAAGAAATAGAAAACATGAAAAGACTAATTATGAGCAAGGAGATTGAATCAGAAATCAAACAACTCCCAATAAAGAAAAGTTCAGGACCAGATGGCTTCACTGGTGAAGTCTATCAAATATTTAAAGAAGAATTAATGCCAACTCTTCTCTAATTCTTCCAAAAACTTGAAGAGTAGGGAAAACATCCAAGCTCATTATACTAGGCCAGCATTACCCTGATACCAAAACCAGACAAGGATACTACATGAAAAGAAAACAATAGATCAATATCCCTGATGAACTTAAATATGAAAATCCTCAACAAAATACAAGCAAACTAAATACAACAGCATAGTAAAAAGATCATACACCAAGATCAAGTAAGACTTTTTTCCTGCAGTGCAAGGATGATTTGACATTTACAAATGAATAAATGTGATATCCCAAATCAACAAAATAAAAGATAAAATTATAAAATCATTTTGAAAGATGCAAAAAAAATATTTGACAAAATGTAACATTTTTTCATGATAAAAACTCTCAGCAAATTAGGTGTATATGGGATGTATATCAACATAATAAAGGCCATTTGTGACAAGAACCAACTATCATTATTCTCAATGGTGAAAAGCTGGAAACTTTTCCTCTAAGATCAGGAACAAGACAAGGATGCCACTCTCGATCCTTCTATTCATCATAGTACTAGAAGTTCTAGCCAGAGAAATTAGGAAAGAAAAAGACATAAATGTCATTCAAATTGATAAGGAAGAAGTAAAATTGTCACTGTATGCAGATGATATGATCTCATATATAGAATACCCTGAAGACTCTACCATATAAACTCTTAGAACTAATAAATAAATTCGGCAAAATTGCAGGATAAAAAATTGATATACGAAAATCTGTTGTGTTTCTATACTATGAGATCAAAATGTATCAAATATTAATCATTTGGTAATAGTAAATGTGAGGAAGAGGAGCAAACACATCCTGTAGAATTAACAAGGACATGGATGAATTCAAACTTTTAATCTCCTTTTATCTTCTCTTTCACATATACGTGCACAATTATAATAAGATGTTAACTACGAGGAGGATGACTAATACTTTTTCTCTTTACAAATGAGAGTCATGTTGCTCCCTTCAAGGCGAATAAAGGGAATCCAGGAGAACCACTCATAGAGAATGGTGGGGGATGGAGACACAAAAGAAAGACTAGCATTTATTTCATAGCTGGGCATCTTTTTATATAGTAGATTGTGCTTTGCTTCCTGTGCTTATCCGAACAAAGGCTGAAGAGACTTGGAGAAAAATAGTTGGTCAGAGAGGTGTCCACAGAACAGACTGCAGTACTCACATTAGTAAGACAGGAACATAGAAGTGTCCTGTGGGTCAACTGTACAGTAAGTACTATGATGGGGGATGGACAGCATGGGGGGGTGAAGGAGTCTGAACACAAACAATTTTCAAAGACAATGAACTGTGCAGTAGGAGGTTCCCTGTGGTCCTTCCATAACAATGGTACATGCAGCTCAGCATTTGGAAACTTGCCCTACCATGTGTTGTCAGAGAGCCAATATCAGTGAAAAGCCCTTTCCACTCCTCTCCTCCACCCCAACCTGCTGGAGGAGTAGACTACAAGAAGAGGAAAGAAAGGAAGACATTTAACTATCTCAGAAAAAGGACTTATTTGTATTCCAGGTCGTGTGAGCACAAGTCTAAACAAGTATGGATGAGAAAGGAGGAAGTCACAAAGATTTAAGCTGGGGTATGGGATTGGAATTTTTAAATAGGCTAGACTAGACTTCAGTTTCTGAAAATTGAAAGAGATTAAAATCTACAAGATTTTCCAGGGGTGTCATTTAGGAATGAAAAAAAAAAAAAATTCACCAGCATGGTAAATAGCAGTGATCAAAGAACACTAAAATCATTTCTTTTTTTGTAGCCCACTGATTACAGATAGTTTAATTATTGGTTAAAGTAATTGCTTGACGATAATGTGAAAAATGGAAAAAATAACCTACTATTATCACTTGTACCAAAACTCCACATAATAATTTTGACTGTAGTCTTGGAAAGGACTATGCTAAATAACTTCATTCAGATCAGTCAATTATTTAATAACCTAGGAATGGGGGGAGAAGTCTTTACAGCTAACATTTCATGACATGCCCTAAGTTGGTAGGCTTAATAAATTTCTATTTCAATTAAAGTAGCTAATATCTAATACCTAGCTTTAGAATTTTAAATGCTAAATTATCTATTCAATCTATGACATGAAAATTGAGGGTTTCAACCAATTATCTCAATAAATACAAAGATAATTCTTAAGACCACTTTGGCCTAGTCTATAAGCCTCCTTGAAACAGTTCTTCAGGTTAAGAGGTGATGACAATTCCTGGAAGCAAATTTAGTCTCATGATTTTATGACTTTATTTGCTTTGCCTCTATGAAAGCAAAGGGATCACCCATCAATCAGAAACCAGAACCTGCATTTATCTAGATCCTAATGATTCATGATAGTACAGTAATTCTGAGGCAAAAATGCTAAAGCCACACTACCTGAAACCAAATTCTTCATGTTTATGTTACTGTAGACAAGTTATTTAACAACTTTGTGCCTCAATTTCCTCATTTTTAAAAAAGAGGCCAATAGTTATCTTATTTCATAGTTATTATAAAATAGAAAATCAAATAATTTATAAAAGTCATTCAGAATATTAGTATTAAGCAAGGCATCAATTATGAGTTTGCTATAAGCAACCCTTGCCAAAAAAAAAAAAAAAACTAACTAAAATAAGCACTATTTGAGAATAATAAGAAAATGGGATGCGTATATATTGTCCTACCTTCTCCCAAGTTTTATTTCTGTTTTCATCTTTGTACCTCAGCCACCTTATTTTAACACATTGACATTTTTCTGGATCATATTTCAATACTCATGTTGCTCAGTGTAAGAAATGGGTAATAAGGAAGATTGAATAGGCATGCCTTTATATAAAAATATACATGATACTTCTAAAATCGAATGGCAGCAAAATTATTTTTCTTTTCCTAACAAATGGATATATACTTTCTTTTAACAGGCAATAAGAATACATTCTTTTTGTTGTTGTTGTTAGATGTATGGGAATCAAGTTAGATTGATCAGTAGAAACCATATTAGACTATAATTTTTCTATCATAATATCTCCTCTTCAAACATTTTACATTTCATTATTGCAAGAAGCTCAAGTTAAATCTTAATTTTGAAGTAGGAAGAATTTACATTATAAAAGTAATTTAGAGAACTATGTATAAACTACTATTGAGGTAGACTCTCCCATCCTATAGATCTGTCATTCTCCTGTAGTGTGAAATGCAGTCATGCGCATTTACTAGTAATCTATATAAAGAGTAAAGGTCAATATCTAATACAATTTGCCTATAATAAAAATTCCAACTAAATCTCCTATTTCTGGTGCTTGATCAGAGAGACAGACAGAAAAAAAAAAAAGAAGAAAGACAGATTGAGGGAGACACAGAAGAGGGAGAGGGAGATAGAGAAAGGAAGAGAGAAGAAAGGGAGGGGAGAGGAAGAGGGAGTTTACTAATAAGTGCAAATATCATAGATCACAGCTTCCACAGTCAGTCATGGGCTAGGGGTTGGGGAGGAATAAATTAATTGTGGACTCCATTTCTAATCTTCCTAAGAATAGTAGAACCCTTGGGATTATTTTCGGTTGGGAAAATAGCATACAGTTGTACATGGATTTGTAAATATGTAATGAATGCTTTCCTTAAGTAAATAAATACACATTTTTTCTCTTATTAAATACATTAAATATAAAACCTGTGTGTGACACAATCACTTACTCAATTTCAATTTGTCCTGGGTTGGGAATTAGAAAGAAGATTCAAACAAAATGTACCTATTTTACTAAAATTCCAAGCACACAAAGTGGCACTGCATTCGGCCAAACAGCAATTCCGTTAAGAGCCCTCGCAATATCTCAGATGCAAATTCTAGGTGCTCTGCTTCAGGAGGAACATTCTTTTGAAAGAAATAAACAGGAAACACATGCGGACCATTTCAATTTAGGAATAGAGTCTCTATCATTCCTCACCTTAATTTATACTATTTTCAATTGGAGAATATGCCAATTGAGTACAGCTAAAACCCATGAATCAGAGGTTTAACAATGAACACTTCTGATACCTGAGTATCTGGTTGATACAGCATGAACCAGTCAACATTCCACATTTATCTTAAATTAGGACTTTTCAGAAGGCAAAGTTGCAAAAAGGCAAATGCAGAGTCATACTGAATGATCTCCCGCGAGTTCAGACAGAATTAATCACACATTGAAAACCAAATTTTCTTAAGTACGTTATCATTATCTATGGATTTTATCGATTAAAAATCCCTAGACAATTTAAACTGAATTCAATTTTTTTTTTAAATTTTAGGTGCTTTTGAATATTTAAAACATCCTAAACCTCAGGTAAAACGTATTGCAAAAACAATTAATACAAAAAGATTTAACATATCAATTTGCTTACATATAACCATTATGGGAAGTATATGTCTTTATTAGAGCTAATGTTTTGTTTATAACTTTGTTTATAGCTTTAACTGTTTTGATATCCTTTATAGTTCTAGTAATATAAATTTGATATTTTATACAGGTTTGCAATAGTCTTACTAGAAATGAAGGTTAAAGAATACCAAATCAAACTAACCAATGATCTGAGATATCCATCTATTGATTCTTGCTCAAAATACAGTATTAGGATGTTTTTCTTTGGAGATTTAGACCCGAGACACTCACCATCAGGTTGAAATTTCCTTTAGTAGTTAAACTTATTAAAATGTAGAATGTAGGCACCCATATCTTAAACATGGAGAACAGAGTCTGAAAATTAATGGGTGTTCAACAAATAAATATTTGTTAGATCTATGATTTGTTAATTAGCTTTTTTGCTTAATCATTCATATGCTTTACTTTTTGAAGCCTAGTTTGTCTCAAAATACTATCTACAATCCATTTTAAATTTTGATTTATCACTATTACAAAATCCATTGCCCTAATGTCATGACATGTTGACCTGTTCTGCCAACACTGTTAAAAATTTGTGCATGACTCATCAGTATTTTATGATAATTAATGGTACGATCTAGAAAATTCATCTCCTAGGAGATGAGGAATTGTGTTTTCCCTATCGGTTTTCTTTTTTGGAGACATTTGACCAAGGAAACATTTTTATCACAGTATTTAAATTTTTATTCCTGTTTGCTCACTGTTTGTGGCAACCAATACTCATTAACTGTTGGATCCCAGGATATTCTGCCCCATTTAACTGATATCACCCTGTTACTCATCGAGCTCTTCCTTTACCTGGAACAGTTGTGATTGATTCTGAAATATCTGGCATTATAGTTGGTTCCCAGTGTTTATTAGTTTCTGCCTACATTCTGCTTTTTTTTTTTTTACACTCTGCTTTTGTATCACAATTACTTTTAATTACTTTTTATTATCTCTTTCTATTTTGAGTGTTTACTAGTCAGAGTAAGTAACGTCAACTGTGTAAAAAACAATCCTGAAATCTTGGATAATTAACAAGATAAATGTTTATTGTCCACTCATGTGGAAGTACAATATGGTCCCCAAGAGTGGGGAAAAAAGAGTTCTAAAGTGTGGAGAAATTCAGAGAACCAGTATAACGGATACTTGGCCATCTCTAACATGTGGCTTCAAATCCACATCCAGTCAACCAAACAGGGGGAGAAAGATTTCGGAACATCTCTTAACTGCCCACACCAAAAGTGACACGTCACTTCTGTTCACATTTTATTGGTGTCAACCAGGCATATGACTGGACCTATAATGAAAAAGACTAGAAAATATTTTAACCGTGTTCAAGAACAAGGAAAAGTTTAATGAGAATCTGGCCAATAGTTGACACAAATGTCACACACACTTGTGGACTTTACAGACTTGACTTGTTCTAAATAATTATTTTTTATCATTATCATTATCATCTTGATACAAAAATTGCTGTGACATTTCCAGTGTGTGCTTCCACACTGCTTCCTGAAAGGATGTTAAGTCTGAAAAAAATCTTTCTATACTAGGCAAAGAAAAGATATAAAAGACCCTTCTTAATCTTTTCTTTACTCAAGACAGGGATTCAGTTGAGTTCTCAGTTCTTTTTAAATAGAGAAGAGAATTAAAATTCAACATAAAGGCACTAGGGACATATATGAGCCAAGACTGTTGCAACTTCTGGGTCTTAAAAATGACATAATAGAAGTTATATATATTTAAGATTCTGAATTGAATTTTTTTTTTAATTTAATGTATTGTCATGTACTTTTTAAAAAAATGCTGAGGGGGTTTCATTGACAACTAAGTTTTTCTACAACTTTGATGATAATTATTTTGGACTTTGTTTAAAGCCTGTCCAGGCTCATCTGGGAGCCTAATCAAAGTATTTCCAGGTGAATAATGCTTGGGTCCAACCATTTTTTAAATATACATTTCACTTCTGACTGTAATCAGAATGCTGGTCTGACTTCTACAGCTAATAGCCAAAGTGTATCAAATTTTTTCACATATGATGAGTGGAAAATTATACTAACAATATACTATATTCTCTATAAGAATTTAGCTTACCATATTATCACAAATTGTTATAAAATTCTAAAACTTTATCTAACTAAGTTTCAGGTTTCCTTTTCTCTTCACTCTTTGAACAGAACACATCATCACTTATTTTTATTACTGAAGCCTGAAATTCTAAGTTATTTTGTGTATTTCATTTGCTGGGCCTTTTTTATTCCCAAATTCATTCATATGCAGAATTACCCGTGATATTCTGAAGAAAACAGGATGTCATTCTCTAAATGAAATGCTTGGAAGGAGGATTATTTCTATTTCAAGCCTCCAGTTTATTTTAATTTATTTGCTGATGGAGCCAAGATCTGCGAGAACAGTTGCACATCCTCATGCTGATTCTAAGTGCAAAAATCTACACCATGACCTTTGTATTAACAGACACAATATATCTTTAAAAATAGAGTATTCCAGCCATATGTGCCAGGGCCTTAGTGGCTTCCAATCTAAACAGACAACATTACTACGGAAAAGCATCAATCTTGAGAAGAGTGGCTTTCACACAATTGAATGTGAATTAAAAAAAAAAAAATTTAAAGCAAATACTGAGTTTAAAATACATTGTCAAAGTACCAGCATCCAAAATAGAGTGAAAATATATGCCTCAACTTAAGCAGTTTTTGTTTGTCACTCATCTCATAGTTTATCATCATTCTCAAGTGAATATCATTAAAAAGGTGCTTTTGTCTCCTCAGTCTCCATCTCCCCTGGCTACTCTTCTCTATCTTCATGAACATCCTTAGATGAGACTTAGAGGGAGATGAAGTTTCTCACATTTCAATTGCACAGCAACTAGGACGGGGTCAAATTAATGATTTAGCAGCCTTTCTCTCTGTTCATGTTCATTTTTTTTCACTCTTCTAGGACCACAGAAGATAAATAATCCTTTCATAGTAAGCTATGTGATGTCAAAATAATTGAATAGTTAATGTTTTTTTAGGGAATAGGTTGTCACTGACTAATATATCCTTGGAGGCCAACATAATTATTTAAAAGGATAAGAAACTGTTGATATTGTTGAGCAAGTGGTCATTGGGGACTGGAGAGGCCCTTAAAGAAACTAGCTGTCTGGATATTTCCTTATAAGGGGGGAAATAAATGTCAATTGTAATATCAATTAGCAGTGTATAATACTGTATAGTTTACTGTGGGTGACTTACCTTATTTAATACATTACCTTCATGAATTAGATGACACAGATATTATCTGCAGTTTTTACCTGAAAAAATGAAGATTTGGAGAATTTAAGTGATTGAACCTGTCTTCAAGTTAGTATATGCCAGGCTCAGCATTTTATAAAACTCTGATCCTTTGATTCAAAATTCTATACTCTTTTTTTTCTTTTCACTACACTAATGATTTTCAGATTGTATTCTGTGGTGAAATAGATCTCTGGAAAGGAATTTTGGGGAATCATAAGGGCGAAGCAGAGAATCAAAGCAAGTAGGAATGTTAATAGCCTATTCCCTTTAATCAAAACAACCTCATTTGAATTGGTTGTTTAAATTGAGATTTGATGTTAAGATTACTTTTGTAAATTAAAAAAATGTTCTAATAACTAAACCACACAAACAACAGGTTTTCAGTACAAAATATTACAAATAGATACTGTTCAAAATGATTCTTGGTTAAGAGTTTATCTTTCAAGCTTACCTAGAACTCAAGACATTCAGATTATGAGACTGATAGGTTGCTGGCTGCACCCAGAGGGCAGCTCTGTTTACCTAGGAAAAAAAAACAGAAATTGTAAGATTAGGGTATTTTTATGGCTAACAAATTTATGTATATCTCTTTTGCTAACCATGTTTAAAGATTAAATTGTAGTCGATTAAATTTATTGGATTTAGCAAATATCCTATACACCTCGTAGGGGTCTGCACAGTAGAAGGGCAGATGGATCCCTCCGTGACAGGACCCTGACTCTACCACAGCTGACTGAATTAAGGCTGACATCTAATCCAAGTTGAGTTACCTTCCATATATCAAAAGCACATTGGTACAACACGTTAAAGCTGAAAGCTGAGGCACGTAATGGCTTAGCCTCACACACTATAAAACTGACCAGGTTTCTGCCCATTCTGCCCATTTGTTTTTCAATATTTCCTTTGATTCCTTGACATTCTCTTTTATTGCTTAAGTTACCTCAGTTTTTGTTTTTCCTCTCTTTTGCAGTCAACAATATCTTACCTAAAAGAGCAACAATTTAAAAAAATATTTGAGGAAGCAGTTATGTTCTGTAAATCACAGGTGTTCTTTTCTTTTTATCCTTCTTTATTAATGAGCTTAAGAAAAATACTTAATTCCTATTATGTTTTATAGTAAGTCATAAATCCATCAATAAGAATTTTCTTAATTTGTTTTTGGTGTATTTTTATAACAAATACAAATCATCTCAATACAGGTAAAATTAAATAAATCAATGACAATGTTTTCAGATATTAAATTCAATTTCTCTTCTATCTCTAATCCTAGATATGTATTTCTGTATTTGAGGAATCTTTAGTTTTTGTTTGGTCATTACTCTGCTAAATATTTGAAAATAGACTACTTAATTTTACAATATTCTCTCAAATGCAATCATTACTGCATATGGTATTTTATCTAAGTACATACTCCAATATAAAACTATTTTTAAATGATCTCCATATGAAGTAAAATCCCTATTTACATCATACTCTATTAGAAGAAATGTGAACTGTACAAAATGTGTAATTGTATATAAAGAAAGATTTTACTGATGATGATTAAACTTAATTTTATTGTATTTCACAGTATATTATTTTATTAACCTGAGGAAAAGAGGACACCTTTCACATTTTTTAACACCCATCATTATTCAATTAAATAGACTATTTGAAAAATAAAATTCTCATGGTAAACTGCCGAATTGGATCATTCTGAAAGTCGTCTAATCATTTTTATGGTTTGTTCTTAATAGTTGTACATTATCGCCTTATGTTCCCTTGGCTCAGGTACCTATCAATTCACGACTTATTATAATAACCTCTCAACATTCCTCCATATCTCGGGCTCCTTTCTTGTCACTCTAAATCCAGTGCAACCTATACCCAACCCATAAATTAATCCTCATAAACACCATATTCACCTCCTATCAGCTTATTACAAAAAAGAAGTATTTTAATTTCATTTTATGAAAACGAGTTATACTTTTGGGAGTCGTTCAAGGTTCTCCAAATTGATATTAGCTGACCCAATTCAAACTACTTTTCTAGAGCCAAGCATTTGTAATAGATGTTCTCCAATCCTCATAATAAACTTGTTAAGTACATTTAGTTATTCCAGGTTTACTGCTGAAGAAACTGAGGCCCAAAGAACTTAATTAAGAATTTAACTTTCTAAGTTATATAGCTAATAAGTAGACATCTGTTTTTAAACACGAGTCTGTCTGGATCCATAAAATACATCAGAAAATATAGGTCTGAAGGTCAAATAAGTGTAGGTAAATAATGTATAACATATATCTCTCTTAGAAATTCAAAGTTTCCATTAGTGTTTTAAGGAACTGAATACTCCTACATTAACAAAACCATTCCAATTTGAATAATCCACATTTTTAAAACATATTAGACCTCACAAGCTATTTCATATCCCACTATGACATTGCTAGCAGACTATCATAAAAGTATTTTTTGTCTGCTTAATATACATTCACATGCCCCTTTTCATGGCTTCACTGAGAACTTCTTATGGCCACACATCTATCTGCCTCTTCCTGGTGCAGTGGTAGACGCCCTGCTCAGGTTGTTCAATGAGAGTACCATATACCATATTATTTCAAAACTAGCAAATGTCCTAGGCAAGACCATTTAGAATTTTTCCTGAGCATTAGAGAAGTTACCTTTAAAAAAGCATCTTTATATGTGTGTAAAATAAAGTCAAATAAATTCAAAGGATGAAGAGAATAACTGAAACCTCTAGGTCCAACTATGTCTAAAGTAAATTTTCACTCTTGAGTTCCACAGACACAAAGGACAATAAATTTTCTCTTGAAATAAACTAATTTGAATCGAGATTCTATTACCTGCAATCAAAAATAGTCCTGACATGTAAAAAACTGTGACATTTATGTACCATGCAAGTACTTTGGCAAAAACTGAGCAGGTCTATGCTAAAATAATACTTTTAATTTTCTTCATAATATAGATTCCAATAAGCAATTTTTCCAGATTATGTCTTTTCAACTATCATTTCTGTGTGATATGATGCATATTTAACTACATATCAAAAAGCTGCTAGGTTTTATTTTTTATATCATTATAATCACCTATAATGAGCTTGAATCATATTAATATTTAGCTAGTTATTACAACCTTATCTTAGATCAGATCCTCTAGAAACTTAGCACCTGGATGAGGATTATTGAGCCAGACTCATTAAGGTATATAGCCCCCGCTTTTATACACAAGGGATACATTCCAAGACCTCAGACAGATGCCTGAAATCACAGATAGTACCAAACTCTATACACACTGTGTTTTTTCCTATACATACACACTTTTTATATAGTTTAATTTATAAATTAGGTACAGTAAGAGATTAACAATAACTAATAATAAAATAGAACAATTATAACATTATACTGTACTAAAAGTTATGCGATCTCTCTCTCTCAAAGTATCTTATTATACTGTACTCATCCTTCTTGTGATGATGTGAGATGATAAAATGTCCATGTGATGAGATGAAATGAGGTGAATGAGAAATTATGAAGTAAAATGAGGGTTACTTGAAAACAAACGCCATTGTAATGTGATAGTCATTCTGATAATCCAGTCTGCTACTAAGTGACTAAGAGGTGGGGAGAGTCTACAGCATGGAGAATCTGAAAAAAAGGGATGATTTATGTCTCGGGCTGGATGGAGCAAAACTGAACAAGATTTCATCTTGCCGTTTAGAATGGAGCACAATTTAAAACTTGTGAATTATTTCTGGAATTTTCTACTTAATATTTTCAGACTGCAGTTGACAGCCAATAGCTAGAACAGCAGAAAGTGAAACCTCAGATGGAGGCGGGGCGGGCGGGGCAGGAAACAGTACTATGCTCAAATGAAACATATAAGACAGTGAAAAATAGAAGAGGCGAAGAAGGCTACAAAGGTGCATACAGATAAAGTCCAACCTCAGTCTAAAAACATGAAAGTTCTAAAAAACAAGAATGTCCTCAGAACCATCTTAGCCTGAAGCAAATTGTCTCCCAAACCCTGAGAGTGAGTGCAAGGAGAGAATGTGATTCACCTGTTAGCGGCCAACACTCACAGAAACTGGGAGATGGGTAAAGGAGACGTTGGCAAGGCAACAACAGTCAACCACAACGGTCAACTGCTTTCTAAGGTAGAGTTTTGAGAAACTGCACGGTATAATCTAGAGAGAAATTGATTGTTACAATCAAATTAATCTAGCTTAAATTCCAGCTCTAGAAATTAATTTTTGGGTTAACTTGGACAAGCTGTTTCACATCTATCAGCCTTTGTGGTGATTAGAGGGATTTAAAACTTTGGTTGCATAGTAAGTACTCAATAGCTGGTAAGCATTAATAATACATTTAAAATCAAGCACTTGGTGGCTTTTCTAATCTCTGTACCAATTCAAAGAACATGTATTCGACATACAAAAATAACTTATGGAATTTAAAAGTAAATCTTTGCTGCAGCCTCTCTCAAAAAAGAAAGAAAAAAAGGCCAATAGCGATTACATGCCTAATACAGGTCAAACTGCTTTACCATCTTCATTTTTAAACTCTGTCCTAAACTCTAAACCACAAAGCAGCAGTCCCTAAAGTTTCAGTTCTTTTTCTTTCCAGACTATCCCAAGGTACTTCCCAGAACACAACCTTCATTAGGCCATCTTGAATTTTTTCTTTTGAATTAGTTTTTTGGCGTCACCATAACAAAGTACCACAAACTGGGTGGCTTAAGCAACAGTAATTTGTCTTCTCACAGTTCTCAAGGCTGGAAATCTATCAGTCAAGGTTTGGGCAGAGTTGGTCTCTTCTGAGGCTTATCTCTTCTGCATTTCTTCATGTGGTCTTCCCTCTGCATGTGTTTATGTCCTAATCTCCTCTGCTTATAAGGACCTTAGTCATATTGAATCAGGGATCACCCAAATTATCTTATTTTAACTTAATTACTTCTTAAAGGCTCTCTCCAAATCCAGTCACATTCTGAGGTGCTGCGGGCTAGGACTTCAGCATCTGGATTAGGCGGGGAGACCAAAGTCAGCCCTTAACACCTTTTCTTGTCCTGTAGCTAACATTCACCAGACCCTCTGTTCTTTACAGAGGTTCTCTATTCTTTATAGTGCAATTCTTATTGGCCTGTATGACTTCACAACTTTTGCTTGTTACTCCTTATTATGATATGTATAAAAATGACCGAGAAATCACTCTGATAAAGGAAAGTTCTTTGGGACACATCTTGCACAGGGGAGAGTGTGTAAATACGAGTGGTCATGAATTAAAATTTTTCCTATCACATTTTAAAATAAAAATAGATCAAAGATAATTTAAAAATAGATCTTATAGTAAAATATCTCATTGAGATTCAATAACAGTAATAGTAATTTATGTTTAAAGCTGGCAGTGGTCATTTTACCAGGGTTGGGAGCAAGAGCTGAGAGAACTTATTCTATGAACTTGAAAATATTAGCTGAGCACAGTATGACTATTTCACTTTTTCTCAGGCAGTTTTGTTTTATTTTAATTTCAAATCCAGAGTGGAAAGTAGACTGGACACTTACAAAGATGGTATTTATGAAATGTGGAGCTCTTACAAACAGGTAAGATTAATAGAAAGAAAATTACTGGATCAAGATTATTTTGTGTGTATATATATATGTACATAAAATTATAT
>NW_011888814.1:1776917-1779119 GCF_000151845.1 Pteropus vampyrus
GTTTATTTAATAAGTACTTTTCTGAGTTCTGCCTGATTATTGCTAAATAATCCAAAGCTTTCCATTCCTTTCTTTCTTTCCAGTATGAATTTTTAAAAATTAGCTCAATGGCTCAGATCCTTTAGAATTATCATTAACTTACCAGTCTTTATTTATTAATGTTTCATCCTTACGTCTGTTGCTCTCTTTTCTCCAAAGTATTTGTAAAATTCTACTCTCTTCAAATGCTTTGGCTACTACAAATTATTTCTGCCTTTTTTCCCTAGTACTGAAGACTACAAAAGATGTAGCATCTCTTTGTTAAGTTTTTTCTTTCCCTTTTTTCTTTTGATTTTTAATATCAGCTTTTATTATAATAAAAAATAAAACCACAATCAGATTTTTATAAAATAACACTAATGATTTAACAGTACAATTTGTCATAATTTTAATATTTTCAGGCTTTTTGAAATATGTAAACATGTGAGACCCATCCAATTTATGATGGATATATCAGTATGAGTATAAATTTGTAGATAATTGTACATTCACATGTTGTTGGTGATACTGTAAGCTAACATTAGCAATATTTACTAGAAATATTTGACAAAGTATATAAAACAAACATGTTAATATCATTTAAAATATGTGTATATTTACCGGAGTGATGGATTGTGCCACCTAGATTCTCCTTCAAGACTGAGGCACTTCTTCTCCCCAGCTGGGAGTGTTTGCTACTGATGGTTTTTAGCTAATTCACTGTCAGGAAATTGTCCTCACACGAAAAGAATGTCCTTGTCCAAGGTCACACCTCCATCCTGGAGATCAGCATGCATCCAACAACTGGCTGATAATGGGATCTAAACACTTGGTGCACATGCCTCAAGTTGGAGCAAATCTGAAGCATTGTCCCATCTCTAGAGCTCCCATGTGACTGACTGAGACCTTTGGTGCAGCTACATCACAGTTTAATTCTTCCCTCTATCCAATCTTGCTTCTTATACTCTTCCACAGATGTTGACCCTGAGGGCAGTCCCTTACAAATTCTCAGCATAAAAATCTCAGCCTCATATCTATTTCCCAGGCAAACCACCATAAAAATTTTGGTACCATGTGTGGTCCAAGGAAGCAGACTCTAAAACAAGATTTTGGAAATGGACCACCTGCCACCCAGGTGCAAAATAAGACCCTGTTGGTAGAAGGCTGTTGTATGCAATTGTTAAATTTTTCCAGTAGTTAACATATTAACTTTGAGATAGAAATGCACTGGAAGGTATAACATTTTTCTAAGTTCCTTGAAAGTGCAAATTATAAGAATAATTGTATCTTGATATTTCTTGCTAGGTGCCATTTATGTACTGAAGGAAGACATTAAAAAGTAGAAGGTGATTAATCACTGAATAAAAGTAAGTGTACAAGGCAGAGGGCCTGTTTGGCAGTATGAAGAGACGTATTTCCTATGGCCAGAGGGCAGAAAAATCTAAAGAAGAAGTTCACAACTTAATTATAAAGAGCAGTATAGTTCCAGGGAAGAGAAATTGAATACATTGGACCAGAACCTAATTATATGAGAAGCAAAGTTCAGGGAAGTTTAATTCTTAGTCTCCTCTACCTGCCCCATGTTTGCTGTGCCAAACATGGGTGGGAAAAAGTAGATGTTGAGACAAAGCTTGAGACATCTGTTTCACCTCACTCAAAAGCCTTGAGAGTCCAGACTCCACTAAACTCTCTCTGGACCAGCAGAGGCTACATTCTTGCTTAAAGCTATAGTAATAGCCTTTGCCTTTCAAGACGACATGTGCACCCACACCTTACCTCATCACTAACCACCAATTACTAAAGCCAAGTCACAACCTGCCCAGAGTTCTGGACTTTCTCCTATGATACAGGATATAACACTCTGGCAAGGATCTCAGGAAACAATATTAACATACTTCTCTTGGAAGTATGAAAAACGTAATGTCCCACACTACATTAAATAGAAATGCCTGTGGCAAACTCTGAAAGAAAGGATCAAAAAGTTCAGAGAAGTAATGGTAGAGTGGATATTCTGTGTAAGGCTTAAAAATCTATGTTCTTCAGAAGGACATGAAGGGCACTTCATTTACCAAAATGGTAAATAATGCACTAGTGAGAAGAATGTAGCATTACTTTAAACTTAATGGTTGCTGTCCCCTGTAATAGGGCTGATGGTAATAGATTCTATTGTAGAATTAAGCACAC
>NW_011888814.1:1779794-1813916 GCF_000151845.1 Pteropus vampyrus
GTTGAGACACATAGATAGAAGAATGAGAATTTCAGCCTTGGTCTCTTTGAGCTAGCATTTTTATTTCCACTGTGAATCATGGCCTTTCCATATTTGCATCCAAGATCAAAAGACTCATGAAGTAGGAAGAAGAACAGCAGAAGTAAATAGTCCCTCAGGATTAAGTGATCAAGATTGCCCTTTAGGATCTCATTCATATATAACAAAGTTCCATTTGTTTTAATATTAACAAACTAGGATCACTCTAAATATCCATCCTTAGGGAATTAGTTGTATAAAATATGGTATGTTCACATGATGCATAATTTTGCAACCATTTAAAAATTTTGTTGTTGTTGATTGACTTACCTAGGTTATAGCAATAGCATCTAGTCTAGAACACAGGATATTTAATGTTTAACTAATGAGCTATCCAACATCCAGCTATGGATTGGTCTTGATCTCTGTAGACATCACACACCAACACTACCACTCTTCCATCCCTGATCCATTATCTGCTCTTCAAAATTATGTATTTTAGGTTGAAAGGTGTCATCAAGTTCTAATTAGTAATCAATATATGTGCATATAATTCACAAATAAGTTCATCTCTGCCATTTTTAAAGACAGATTCATTTTCATCTTATTTTTTAAAGTATATAATAGCATGAGATAATCACTACATAACATTATGTGAAAAATCAGAATAAACATAAAATGTGTAGCACGATTTAATTTATAAATGTATACACACTGGATATTAACCATGATATGATAGAATTTGAAGAACATTTTATTTTCTTCTTATACTTTTTCATATTTTCAATTCATTTTACAATTTTGTATCCTAGAAATCAGAGTTATATTAAGAAAAAATAAGGAAAAGTAAGTAAGAAAGAATTTTTAAAAAAGGAAAACCAAGTTAAATGATAGAAACCTGACCCAAGAGCTCTTATGTACCTGATTTAAAACATTTTAAAAGCATTTTCGAAAATAGTATTTCTTTATTGAGTATAATATCTAAGTGAATTGAAGTAACATTTCTCCTAAATAAATGCTAGCAATGCTGTTCTCCAGGGAACAAAATTTTCTTGAAGACAAAAGCAGGATCTATTAGGGTTTACAAAGAACATATATATTATTACAGACGAAAGCAGGAATTGCTTCCAAAGCCTAATATTGCCTCTTCAATCTCACTCCTAATCCTTCTAATTCTTCTATGTTAGTTTATGAATAAAGTGAAAATGAATATTTGTCACATTCTTTCTCAATTAACAAGAAGTTAAAGCTCTACCACAATGTATAATAAAAAAGAAGTAAGGATTTAAATCAAGTGACTTACTACTTAACAACTTTCGTTTATACATTTCTTTCGTGTTCTCCCCAAATGATATGGCTACATCAAAGACAAAGCTATACCCTTCGATTTCGAACAATTGGCATAAATAAATAATAAAAGGGACATAATGTATGATGATTATATGTATCTTCTTTTTAAGCAATGATGCTTTGTAGTAGCTATATAAAAGGCCCAATCATTTCCTGTTTCACCTTACCACTTAAATGTAGTTAATTAATTGCAGTTTCTTTGCTCATCTGTAGAGTTGATAAATCTTGATATACTAATAAATGCTGTTTGTTACCACATTAAAGTTCAAAACAGCTTTGAAATTACTACCCAGATTAAAATAAGCCTTAAAATCAGAAGGTAGGAAAGTGGTTGTTTAATGTCTAATATATTTAATGAAATTTTACCATACCAGTCAGATTCCCAACAGAAATCCAGTAGCACATTCAAAATGGGATATACTTCAAAGACTATTGTTCACAGAGGGGTTATTTACAAAGTGTGGAAATAGGGAAACCAAGGATGGTGCAGTAACCTGGAGTTAGCAGTGACCTAGAGATCAAACAGAGAAAGAGAAAGATTAGTTACTAGAATCTGAGAGGAAGAAGTCCTATTGAATTGATAACCTTAGGAGGAACAATAATTTTCAATTGAGAGGCATAGACCGCCTTAGGGTCAAAGCCAGATTAAATATCCTGATCTCATGCTCCTACTCTCTGACTTCTTGCTATGTTTGCCCATTTTCAAAATCAAGTATAATATGGAAGGCAGAGAAGCTCATAGATATAATCGATAAAGTTCAGCTTGTCAGGATGGAGGGCAAGGGGAAAACGATGAAATGTGTATCTGGAGAGAAAAAAGGAAATCAGTGAAATTTTTCTCCTTCAACTTGAACAAAAATATATAATGATAATAATAATAACAGTTTGTATTTGGGTAGATCTTTGTTTACTTTATATGTATTTTTAGAGAGTTTAAGCTAGTCTTCTATGATTTTTTTAATACATAACTTTAATTGCATCTTTAATATATCACAAATAAGTCACCTGACATCTTGGCTTTTCTGTAGCTGGACAACTTCGACCTTATTCATCAGCCTGCTGAAATGTTCCTTTTTTCAGGAACATAGATACCATCAAAAATTCTTCTGATATCTTCATTTTTAATTATTGTGGTTTATTAAATCAAAGCAGCTGAATTTGATACAAGTTCAATGTCATTTCCTTCAAAAATTAACTCATCTTTCTGGGCTTGAGATAATGAACAAGCAACACCTGACCTCATCTGAACCCTGCAGATGTATTATTCACCCAAGAAATTTAGGATTTCAACAAGAGAACCATTCTCCTGAATAATGACTTTGTGAGGGAAGTGAGCGTACACAGACCTCACCTTGTAATGGAAGCCAGTGTAACACCCTTGATCATGTTCTGTACATGACTACAGATAGTACCAGTTCCTTTCTATTTATTTCCCCACTGTTTGTCAACCTGGAGCCTCTTCTTTTTCTTTCAAAGGAGACTGAGTTCTACATTGATGTGATTGAGGTCCCTTCACAGAGTGCCTCTGGGGCCCTTCACAATAACTGTGCATCCTCTTAGAGTCCCCTCAGGGTATCCACATTTTCTGAAATGTTGACAGTCTGATTACTGAGAATGATCTTCATCCTCACAGTAGATGCAGCAAAAAGAGCTACAATATTTTCATCTAATACAATGTGATATGATATCCAAAGTGGAATTTAATTTTCTTGGGGTTCACCAATTCAAAGCCTCTTAGTGAGCTCTGAAATTATTTTTACTTTATTTTCCTGAACAATCTTCATTTTCCATGGAGTTAAAAGCTACTATTTGTGTTTAGTTTTCTATGCAATTATATTAACTCAAAACTTTTGCTAATTTAGAAATATCCTATCAAGACATTCAGAATCATATGCATTTCATAAATTTAATCTTCTTGGGACAGCCTGCCCTAGGCCTTCTGACCTGTTCCAGGCCTGTGTGTCATCTGCTCCTGGTGCATATTGATGTTCTGGGATCTCCTTTTACCAACATTTTGCGTATTCTTGCCTCTCTTTGAATTGGATCTCTTAGATTCTGTATCCCATGATCTTATGCTCTGTGATTTTGGTGAAGCATCTCCAATATCCTTTTTAGAATAGTAATGTCAAAAGTGGTATTTTTGAGATATTAGATTTGCAAAACTTCATCTTACCTTCACATATCTTACCCTCACACACAGCTGCAGTTGGGAAGAATTATTTTTCTGAACTTTAAGGCTATTTCTTTTCTTGTCTTCTAAATTCTAGTGTTACTATTAAGAAATCTGAAGTCAGAATTCATTTTACTTTGTGTATATGTGCTGTGTATTTCCATCTTTATCTCTAGAAACTTGTATAATAATTTTTTCTTGATTCTCTCTCTTCTCAAATCTTGTAATGATGTGTCTTTCTGAGTTCGTTACATCTATTTTGTTAGGCATTGTGTAGGCAAACTATTCTGATTGGAAATTCATGTCCTTTGGTTATAGGACTTTTTAAAGAAACATTTATTGACTATTTGTTCCTCTGTTCTTTGTACTCTCTGCATGTCTTGATTTGTTTATTAGATCTCATGGCCTGTTCTTTAATTTTTTTGTTAAGTTTCTATTTGCTATCTCAATGTATTTTTGTTCTTTTCTGGAAATTTTTTTTTCAATTTTATTTCCACATTTCAATTAGAAGTTGCTAACATGTTTCGAATTTCAAAGAGCTGCTTCATGTTCTGGAATGCTGCTTTTTACATATATGCATGGTCTTGTTCTTGTTTCATGGCTACAGTCATATATTTCTTACTTCTTTGAGACCAGTGATGATACTAGGTCTTTTCTTCCCCCAAACAGTCTCTCCTTTTTCTAAGCCGAGATTTTCTTTTCTTGTTCTTTTTAATGGTAGTTCTCTCATTTTCAAGGTAGAAGTTTCCTTTTATATTTGGTAATCCACTTTTCTACTGATATGTACCTATAGAGGACTATTCACCTACTTTGATGCATGAATGGGGCCTATTGACTGTTTGTAGTTAAGCTATATATTTGGGAAACCACAAACATCAGATTCATTTGGTATCTCTTTGGAGTGTTAAATTTTTACTTAAGTACTGATGACACCATCACATTTACATCTCTGCCCTTATTGACCATTCAATTTTATATTCACAAAGCCCATAATGTGTTGCCATACGAATTATTAGCTACTATTTCAAAATAATCATGACCATAAACTCTTTTTCTCTCCTAGGATATTTATCTTTTCCCTATTCCTTAATTTTCCTTCGAGAAACTATCATTCCTTTGATTACTAAGGTTACAAAGCTGACTTTTTCCTGTCTTTTTCATCTCCGCTTCATCTAATATGCCAATAAGTCCTACTATTACTTCCTTTAAATAATCTCTTGGGATTTTCACTTTCTCTACTTGCTTGATATCTCTATTCTGGTTTATCTGTATATCACTGAAATACCAGCTCAGTAAACATGAGGCCATTTAATAACTTTGTGTTATATTATCCAAATTCTCGCACTCAATGATTCATTCAGAAATTAATGTTGGAAATATTTCAACTTCAAATTAAGGTAAGCCTGTTTTTATTAATTTAATTTACATTTAGTATTACAATTTATTAAGTGGAAGGAGAAGAAACAGGAACTAAGTGAATAAATAGTCTATGTTTTGTTATTATTACATCATTGACTTAATTCATATGGACTTGAGAAAACATTTTTCCCAAATTAATTATTAAGCCCATATACCCATTAAGGTGAAAGCATATTACTGTTTATTCAACATCGATTAGTTTATTTAGTACCTACTATGTGTCAGTTATTGTGTTGCTATTTGGTTGGATTGTGCATGGATGAGAATACAAATTTGAATAAGAAAAGTAGAGCATGACCTCCCAATCTTCCAAGTCTCACTGGAATGACAAGCTTTTAACAGCAGGACATGATATGGTATGCTAAGTGTTGTAATAGAGGCAAAGACAAAACAGATAGAGGTAAAAAAGAGTATAATTTTAAACTCCATTCAACCATGCTTTCTTTTCTCTGAGAAGAAAGCATTTGAAATGAGTATGGATATTATGGGAGAGGGTATTTCAATCAAAGGCATCAAATAATGAGACAAGATAATATTTTTAAGCAACTATGTGTTTATCTTTTCACAATTCATCGTTGTGTTTCTATCACATGGGATAGAATGTTGTTCATACTATGTACTTATTAAAATATTATTGAAAATTTATTACATTTATTAATGTAATAATGCACCATATGCATTAGTTCAAAAGGAAATAAAACATATGCTACAAAGTAATATCCCTGACTTTCCGATAGATATCATTTATTCTCTATATGCTGTAGTTTCCACCCTCAGAATTATGACTAGCTCTGTTAAAAAGATGGAGACATGCAAATAGGACATGATAGAACTATCTGTACAGTATGTTGCAAAGTAGGTTTCGCAGAAAGAGCTGTGAATCAGAAGTCAGGAAACCAAGGTTCAATTCTTAGACCTCTCTCTAACTAGCTACGTGATCTTTTTAGAATCAATTATCATTTCTGTGTCCCATGTTCTTAATTTGATAGTGACTTGTACTAGATAATGACTAAGTTTCTTTTCAGCTCCAAAGTTACATGTCAGTAAAATGACAAATGGACAATTTCCCCTGCCTCTATTCCTTTATAATTATGTCTGTTGGGCTTTGACCTTTATTCTTAAGGTTAGCACAGAAGCCAACTTGTCTCTCTTATGAACTCCCATGGAATTGTATTTCTAACCCTCTTAAGGTGAGATATAGAATGAGATTTAGAGTATAAGTTCTGGAGCCAGACTGCCTGGTTTTATTATCCAACTTTGCCATTTCCTTACTAGCTGTATAATCTTTGAAAAGTTATTTTAACATCTCTGTTTATTTGTTTCCTTACCTATTTACACAACCGTTGTAGGAAACAGAGGAAGAGAACATTCATTTTATGAGGCTCAAATTACCTTGATAACAAAACCAGACCCAGTTACTATAAGAAAAGAATACTAAAAACCAACATTTTTATGGTTATATGCATGTCTTTATTAAAACATTAGCAAATCTAATCCAGCATTATGTAAAAAAGAAAATCATGAACAAGTTTATTTTTGTATAGCATGTTGGTTTAATATTCAAAAATTGAACTAACGAATGTATTTTGCCATATTGTCAGTATATAGAAAGAAAATATTATATTATTTCATAAGATACAGAACAGTAATTTCACAAATTCAATATTCATGCATGATAAAACTACTCAGCATATTGCAGATAAAAAAGAATTCCTAGATTACTGGTAACAGTAATCTAGAAAAAATATACTACTAACTTCATACATAAGGGTAAAAGACTGGATGTTTTTTCTCTAAAATTAGCAACATGGCAAGAATTTCCATTTTTATCATTTCAATAAAACACTGTGTTAGAGACCCAAACCACTTCAACAAGGTAAGAAAAATAAATAAAAGTCTTGCAAATCAGAAAATAATTAAAGTCATCTTTAATGTAGACCATCGCAATGTGAAAATTGAAAAGTATATAAATAAGTAAAGAAAGCAAGCAAGCTACTAGACTTGTTGGTATGGCAGGGATACACGATACATAGTCAATACAGATTTGCTTGTGTTTCTATAAACTAGTAAGGAACAGGTGGAAATGAAAATTTTTTAAAAACTTTACAATAGCATTAAACAATATAAAGTTATTTAGTATGAATTCATGAAATACTCTGCAAATTACAAAGCACTGCTGAAAGAAATTAAAGAACTAAACAAGTGAAGAGTTATATCATGTTCATTCTTCATAAATGACAATTATCCCCAACTGGCCTATAAATTCATTGTAATTCCAGCAAAGTTTCCACAGTCCTTTAATGTGGAAATTAACAAGATGACTCTACAATTTATATGGATTGTACAACAGGCTTGGTGTAGGCAAAACAATTTTGAAAATATGAACACAGTAGAAGGACTTCGACTACCTGCTTTTGAGACTTATAAAGTTACAACTGTAGTCAAAACACTATTGTGCTGTCGTAGGGATACAGCTGTAGATGAGTGGAGTAGAACACAGAATCCAGAGTTCACCTACACATTTATGATAAAGTAATTTTCAAAAGTTACCAATGTACTTCAATAGGAAAAAAAATGACTTTTCAATAAATGGTCCTGGAAAAAAAACTACATATTTCTGTGGAAGAAAGTAAACTTTGACTTTAATCTCATGTCATATATAAAAATTGACTGAAAGTGAGTCACATATAAATACTAAAGCTAATATAATTAAACCTTAATGCAAAATATAGGAGAAAAACTACAAGTCTTTGAGATAGGCAAAAATTTCTTAGGACATAAAAAAGCATAAACATTAAAAATAATTGATAAATTGAACTTCATTAAAATGACAAACTTAAACTCTTCAAAAAAGTCTATAAAGATAATGGAAAGGCAAGCCATAGACCAGGAAAAGAGAGTCACAATACATGTATCAAACTTTGAATTTTTATAATTATTAAAAAAATTCTGTTAAAACTTAAAAATAAGTGAAGAACACACTACGAAATAGGCAAGAGATTTAAATGAGTCGCAAAATAAGTTACATAAGTGGACAAAATGTACATGAAGATACTCAACATCATTCATTATCAGGGAAATGCAAATTAAATCCACAATTAAATAATGACAAATATTCATTAAAATAGCTAACATTGTAAAGATCAACTGTGCCAACTATTGGTGAGGTTGTGGAGCAACTAGGGCTTTCATTCCTTGCTGAAGGGAATATAAATTCTGTAACCACTGTGCAAAAACATTTTGACAGTTTGTTAAATAATGAAACACATACATAATAAAACCTAGCAGTTCCTATCCTCAGTATTTACCCAAGAGAAATGAAGATTTATGTCCCCGAAACACTTGTAAACAAAATTTCCAAGGACCTTTATTCAGACATTAAAAATATATCCTATGATTGCTTCTATATAAAACTCTAGAAAAATCTAAATTTATAGTGAGAGACACAGATCAGTGATTGCGGGGCTTGACAGGGGTTGAATTGACTGGGAAAGGACATGGAGAACATTTTTGGGTGATGCAAGTATTCTATAGTTTGATTGTGGTTACTCATTAAAATACACACTTAAATGGGGACATATTATTGTATGTAAATAAAACTGAATTAATTTGATTTGAAAAAGTTTTCAGGGGATGTTTTTTGCATATGATCTTAAATGAAGTCAACCAATAATCTCCAAATTTATCATATCTTTTTATATTTTGTGGTATAAACTCTATGTAGAAAAGCCCCGAAGGTAGGATGGTCTTACTCCATTCTCAAGCAATCCTTCCTTCTACCAAGGAACCAATATGCCTCAAATGGGAGCCTCAAACTTAGTGAAGGAAAAAATATGTGTCCTCAAATGTGCCAGCATTCCTGCTGTCGTATTTGCTCTGGAAATAACTTTGCTGATATTAAAGTTTGTATTTAGAAGATATATTCTGCTTAAGCTATTCATTCATTATACTGTATTTCAAATGAGATATTCTGTTTAAATATTATAAAAAATAGAAATGTTTAGAACTCCATAAATGACCTATGATTATATTCTATCTAACCTGACATATATTTTCAAGGGGATTTATAGAGATTAATAAAGAAATTCTATCAGAAATATGTTTATATTTTACTCACTTCCAAATGTTTGGCTTGTAGTTTTTCTGTTCCCAGAAATGACCTCCTTTACTGGGTCCATAAGTATGGAGTCTATCATGAGGCAGTAACTATGGAGATAAAGTCTAGACTAGACAGGCCATATGTTATTAATCAACTTCCCATTTAAAACATTAACTTTTACTTTTTATTTCCATCTAATTAAAGGCATCATATTTTTTAATTACCATATTTTCTCTTATTAGAAGTGTTTGCACCTTATTGTAAAAGTCAAAAGTTTTGCTGGTACTCCACCAGAAAATGACTTTGGAACTAAAGCAGAATATATCTAGCTTTTGATCTTATAAAAGTGAGTACCACATGGCATGTGGTGCTGGCTGCCTCCACTCTTTAATATGTTATCCAGACAATTTATTTGCGATGCCCAGATGAATGATACACACATTAAAGTGACCTCGTTGGACTGGGCAGCTTACAATTCCCTGTATTTGTTTATGTATCCAATTCAAAAACCTTTAGTAAATTGAGTACTAATCGTAATATTCTTGTCACATATTTTGAAAATCTACATTTATGACAGTATACTACCCATTTGTTCAATTACTCAACTCCATCATTACCATTTTGGGTGCTGTAAATTGTCTGCAGATTTTTTATTTTGCTTAAATCAGTATAATATCGCATGTAGCTGGAGATATCCCTATTGACTATACGTGTAAACAGGCTCAACAGCTTAATGTAATCCTTCTAAAGATTATAACACTTTGCCTAACATAAAAATTCAATGATGAGCATGTTTTATAAACTGAAATTGATGATAGACAAGATCTATGTAGAGTCTAGACACTTTGCAGCTTGTGACTTGAAGTCAAATTATATTTTCTTTTCATAAAGCATGTTTCTTAACTATAAGTGGCAATCTACTAACAATATTCTATTCACTAAGAATAACACCACCAGTGTTGAGGAGTGGCACATACAGTCTAGTGAATTTGAAAAAGTATAGCATCACCTTTCACCATCCTTAATTCCAAGTCCATGTAATATGGCTAATTATATAGCAGAAATCCATATACAAGCAATAGCAGCTTTAAATTTATACTGATAAACTATTTTTATAGTGTCATTTAGATCCTTCAATCAATTCTGCAATCTCTCAATATTTTTGTCTATAAACATGCCTTCAAAATGATGGATATAATCTTAGTTCTTTCAGGATAGTGTTTTATTACCTTTTTGTAACTTAGCTTATTTTAAATTATGTTTTGTTACTTGGTAAATACTTCTCGAGTTTTTCTTTTCCCAAGAAGTGATGTGAAAAATAGTAGAGAAAGCATTGTATTTAGGGTCAGAAGACAGTACAAATTAAGGGTCTATCATGTGAAATGGAAAGATAAATTGAATACCATTGCACCTTTGTAGAATTTAAAACATGATAAATATTATTTTATAGGTATAAGTTTCAATGAGAGTAAAGAGGAGGAAGCATGCAACTTATGGTTTTGAAGATATATTTTAAAGAGTAGGATATATCTAAGTAAGACGTTGCAGAGAAAGGGAGAAATAGCATTTAAATCAGAGGATACAGATGCAACACATAAAAAGACATAGAAAGAAAATCTGGATATTTGCAAGTATTCTGACATGACTATACTATTGTGTGTGTGTGTGTGTGTGTGTGTGTGTTGGTAGTTGTTTGGGGGATATGGGGAGAGGAAGGAGATGTGCAGATTGCAGGAAATGAAATGGAACCATTGCAGAGTGCATGTAAGTTTATGCTCCAAATAATAATGAATCCTTCAAGAAATTCAGAACAGAGGAGTAAACCTGTTTTTTGTTTTGTTTTGTTTTGTTTTGTTTTTTAGTTTTTCATTTCCAATATATGGCTGTGTACTGTAGACCTTGCCTG
This sequence comes from Pteropus vampyrus, assembly GCF_000151845.1. Lineage (NCBI taxonomy): Eukaryota > Metazoa > Chordata > Mammalia > Chiroptera > Pteropodidae > Pteropus > Pteropus vampyrus. Next base: position 1,790,757 of record NW_011888814.1, read on the forward strand.
GATGGAAAAAGAAACTGTTGCAGGGAAGCTAGATAGGAGATTATGGTCATAGGCCAAATGGAAGAAGAGAGTGTATAGAAGAAATGAAAAAGAATGGATCTGAGATCTGAGAGTAACTTTATACCTTGTTAGAGTAACTTTATACCTTGTTAGAAGCACTGAGAGTAACTTTATACCTTGTTAGAAGCACTTTACCTTTACCTTTACTTACAAAAGTAGCTGGTAAGCTTTTCATTGACTCGACACAGAAGACATTGCAAGTATTTCAATTCAAATTCCTATTTTACCCTATTCTATTAAACTTTCTAATATAGCCAAAGGCCTCATAGTTGCTTTGAGAAGAATTGCCATTTTTTTCTCATTTGAGCTTTCCATCTCATTATCTAAAAATGACTCATCTTGTTAGGATAACTCACATCTTAATACATCATTATGCTTCTCTTCATCTTCCCACTAAGGTCAAATTCGTTTCTCCTTCTTCTTTGCTCCCATTTTGTATTGCTTATATCTTCTGTAATAGCTTTTATTTTCTTCGCCACCTTTACTATCTTAAAGGATTCTTGAGGATAGGGACCCTGCCATGTTTGACAATCTGTGACACAGAAGTTTTTTCTTTTATCATAAACACTAGATAGCTGTATGTTGAAAAGAAAAATAATTGATTCAAACTCAACTCTAATTTCATAACATTATCACTGATAAAAACTTCCCAAGTGATATCTGTGGTACAACACAGAATCCTGAGTCTACGATTTTTGTGTATATTCATCTTTACTTACATTTATATACCAAATATAAATATATAGCTTTTAATTCCATCTACAAATGTGAAATTTAACTCTTGTTTTTAAATATATTTATGTATGATCTTTCATATTTATTTTATTATATTTTTATTGTGAAGAGTTTTATAACAATATCTAACATTCAGGTTGATTTAGTCAAGTTACCATTGTTACTAGGAGCTAACTATTGGCCATATAGAGATTTACTACGTATAAACAACATTATTTCAATGACTAGAACACTAGAATGGAAGTTCACACCTAACTGTACCATAGTTTATTAATAAGATTTTGAGCAATGAGTCCTGACATGCTACTGTAACAGCACCTCTCTATTATAAAGGCTACTTTATATGAGACCTCGATTTTTAAAACAAATCAAGTCTTCAACATGTCATTATTATTTCACAAATACTACAATAGTTTATACCTTAGATATATGGCAATATTTTCCCATACATTATAGTTATAAATATTGTACTTTTCAAAAAATGGCCGTAACAATATTTCTAGTCCCACATATCTTCTAGAATCTTGCCACTCCTCCGTTAATGAGTGTAGTCTATGTAGCCTCCTCTTGAGCTTGGATGGACGTCTGGAGGCAATAATAAAGTGAAAGTGGCACTATGTGGAGACCAAGGTTAGCCACTAAAGAAATATAGTTTCTGTCTGACTCTTGCTCTGAATGCCTGCCCATGGAACCCAGCCATCATGCTGTGAGGAAGAGCTGGCCACATGGAGAAGTCTACATGAAAAGGATCTGAGGCCACATGCCCTCAGTTCTTTCTGAGCCCCCATCCAACAACTAACACCAACTGTTTGCCATGTGAGTTTGTCATATGGCTTAGAGACTAGCCTTCTTTGCAAAACCCTAATCGCATTGCATATTTATGAGAAAAAAAAAATGATTGTTGTTGTTTGAGGCCACATAGTATTCAGATGCTTTGCTAAAAGGCAACAGTAATCTGAACAAAGTAAAAGAAGCATTCATAAGAGGTATGTCTGGCATTACATTAGAGAACATTTCCTTGCAATGGGAATGTGACCTCCAGTGCTTGTTCTGTTTGGTTGGCTTCTGTAATCTTGATTCTTACAACAGGGCTTGGTCCATATTATTCAGCATATTAAATAATAATAAATATATATATGTATATCATGGATAATAAAGATTTTTTATAACATTCAATCAAAAATGTTTGCAAAGTAAAATTTGTCAGAATGTTACTCAAATTTATGAAAATGTTATTATACATAAGAATAAAATATAATTTTATATATTGAAAGCTGTAAGAATCTCAAAATATAACAAATATCTTTATGTCACATTCTATTCGGTTTTCATTTCAAGTATATACACTTACGTTGACTCTCAACAGTACTGCTAAGTTTGCATACCAATTTAGTTGTCTGTATTTGTTCATTTAATATTTTACTAATACCTGAGATATAGGAATTTATTTAAATATCTCAAAAATATATTTTCAAATGTTCTTTCAAATATCATATAATCCTGTAATGTTGATTCAAAATATGCAATGTTATTTTCCCCAAAGCAACTATTCTTCTGATTTCTACATTTATAATATAGATTGCAAGGTAGTTGTGTCTTTCTTAATGTTTTATCCTAGATGAAAAGGTCCCTCCAGACACTATCAATCCAAAGATTCAGACTAGCCATGTGTTTTCCATTTTACTGACTTGAAGCAACGCAAAGCATACTTTCTCTAAGAAACATGTAAGGCTTTGGGGAAAAATTCCATAACTATGAAAATTGTGATGCAGAGCCCATTCCAAGTGTGATTGACAAAGAGGAACATTAACGAAATAGGCAGAGGCACATAAAAATAAGCTTGAGAAAAATTGTTGAGTAAAAAGTCATTGAATGATATTATTAGACATTTTATGTTTCTGTAATATAAATTTATCTATGATGAATTTTAAATACCTCCCACAAAGATATTCAAATATGTTCTGAAAATAGCAAAAATATTAATTAATTATTGTCATTTATAATCATTGGGCTCAATTTCAGAGGAAATTCTATAATGTAAATATTTTTAAACCAAATTTTTAAAAATATTAGAAACATCACTCTATAGAAATGCTGTTAGACAAAAATAAATATTTATGGTAGTACAAAATCTTATTAAAATAAAATTTTGTATTTTATTTTATTCATGCCTTTTTATTATAGTTCATACCTTAAGGCTTGTCAAAAGGTAAGATTTGTGTTTTACAAACTAGAAATACAAAATATTTAATGTTCAGTGGCAGAGTTAGTGATGTTTCTCTTTGAAATTATCTCTTATGAGAAGTTTTTTAAATTAAATAAATAAATAAATAAATAAATAAATAAATAAATAAATAAATAAATAAAATAACAACACCAAACACAGCATGAATAAATTTAGTTTTTTTTCCCAAGGTGGTCTAGCAAAAATTAAAGATGAACAGCCTTGTTTTTCAAAGATAAATGTTTAACAGCCTCACCCACACAGACATTATATTTTAAAAACACTATATTTTAAGTTGTTGACATAGTATTTCATATTGCATATAACACAAGTGATAAATTTTATTTTGCAGGTATATTATATTTTGAAACTTATAAGATCATTCTTAAACTGAAAGAAACCTCAAAACATATAAAACAAAATGCTAATGTCACTGAGTAAAGAATGCCAAATTTATTGTCTTTTCTGATTTTTATTAGAATTTATGAATGGGATAAAAATACACCATAACTTATTGCAAGGAACTATTAAGTTAGAGAACTTTAATATGATTCTTTTTTTTGAAAATATAGACTACAAACAGCTATTTGGCTCATAATTTTCCAGACTATCAATAATTTGCTAATAAGAGTACAAATAAGTTTAGTTTAAAGTATGAATAATAGGGATTAAGCCTATTTTTTGCTGCTCCAAATATCTACTGAATCACTCAATTTTACCTATTCCTCATTCTGAAGACTTCCTAAGTATTAAGAAGTAATACTGAGTAGAACTTCTGAGACCTTCCTTCTGCTTATATTTTCTGACACCAATTTCCTTACACTTACAATGAAGTAGTCGTGCATCTCTCTATCTCCCCAACATTGTTTTGATGCCCACTTCCATGCTTTTGTTTATGCTACATCTTCTCCCCAGAAATGCCCCGAATGCCTTCTTTGCTTGACATAATTTGTCTCAGAGAACTTAAAAATCACTTCAGGATTATGTTGGGTGTCCCCATCTTCAGAGATTTGCAAAAGACTCACAGGAGTCAGCATATAGGCATACTCACAAGGATTTATTACAGCAATGGAGCAAGGGTATATGGCTAGATCATATGGGAAAAAGGCAGTGTCCAGAGGAATCCATATGATAATTTTCTTATGTTCTCTCCATCTCATGAGGTGGCATAAAATTGTCCTCTTCCTTCAGTAAGGAAATGCAACAAAATGTGTGCGACATTTCTGTCTAGGGAAGCCCATTAGAGGCCTACCTGGGGGCCGGTCATGCAGGCACCCTCTGCCTAGCATGTACTAACACTCAGATTCTCTGAATGAAAGAAGGTGTTAGCATAAACCATATTGTTTGCACAGTTAAGGCAGTGAAACTTCATCAGGTAACTATTCACTGAGGGCCAAGTTTCCAGAGGTAGCTGCTGACTCTGCAGTGCCTTCATGCCCACATGTACCATAGTCTTCCCTGCTTTGGAGTACCATTACCAGTATAGTTAGCCTTCTCTCCTATATTACCTTTGATATATTTTTATACAACAGTGGAAACTAGTGGGCACTTAGAAAAAGCTTGTTGAAATTTAAATAATAGATCAAGTCCCTTTTCAATAAATAAAGTTTTAAAGTCTATATAGTTCATCCCCTTTCCCACTACCTTTTATTCCTGAACAATTTGTTCCTAATATCATGAGGGAAGGCTGAGTAAAGTATGTGTCAATGTGTGAGGTAGGAAGGAAGCAAGCTGAGCCATAGTGGCCCAAAGCTGTGCCAGAGCTGCATAGGGTAAGGAGAGATTCCACAGGAGAGGAGTGAACCAGAATACTAGTGTCCAAATGTTTAATATAAAAAAATAAATTTCTATGAGATCTGGAACAGTAAATTCAGGTTTTCCATTGAACCATAGAAAGCTTATTGCAACTTCTATCTCAACATGCCAGTAATGGAAGGTAGTATCTTCTTTCCTTAAATGATTTTCCTCTATTTTCCTGTTTCTTATTCTTATTCTCTGTCATTGAGCTCACAATCATTGTCACCTACCTTTTTTTCTTACCCTTCCATGCCTAACATTCAGATAATCACACATGCTATATAGCTTTTTCTCATAACTTGTCTTATGTCCATTTTTCGTTGACTTTTTAATTGAACCCTTTATTTGGAGTAGCCTTTTTTTCTGTCAGCCTCTTTTCTTTTAGCTTTCTCCTGCACGTGGCTATAGTAAAATAAAGCATATTTGTTATTTCTTCTTTAAATTTGTTATAGAAATAGATGCAGTCTGAGGGAGCAGGATTAGTGTTGAAATATCTTTTTTTAACTCCCTCCTCCTCTAACTTTGCAATTTCTTTCTCTATGAAGCAATACCTGCTTCCTTATACTGTCTACAACTCACATCACACATTGTCCCAACTTCCCTTTTCATATTTTAGATATTTAAAATGTTAACATATTATAAAATGTTTTTAATATGTTAAAAATATTTATACATTATTTATGCCCCCATCTTACTATGAAATCTTTTGCTAGGGTAGAAAAGCTGAGTTTTCCAAATTTCTTTATTCAGAGTACAATCCGTATTTTTGAAAAATTATATTGAAAATCAGACACATATAAGACCAAAACAATCAAAGGCAATTATTCATAAGCGTTCTGACAGTGTTGTTCTCCCCAAATCTGTATGTACAGAATTCTTTTTAAAGCCAGTGAGAGTTCTGCCCCCACAAAGGTTTTACACAAGGGAAGAAGAAAAAAAAATTAAACGTAAATAAGTAGAACAAACTTTAATAAGCTCTCTCAGTAAGTATTTAGCTGAGGGACTGGAACAGCTGCAATGTAAAAACTTGTTTAATAACCCTCTATTAAATAATTTTCTTTATTTAAATTAAAATCCAATGCAAGCTAAATTATAAACAAACAAGATTTACATAATATCAATCTTTAAAAATGGAGTAATACAGGAATCTTCTGTTAACCAAACATTTTTAAGTATTGTATTGTTCTGCTTTTCTTTACACTTAACTATTTTGGGTGATTTATTAAAGCCAACTGAATAATTCTGTATAGAAATAATGAGGCAAGTATACTTCATGTATCAAAGTGGTTTGCTAGTACATATCAAGTAGTTTTAGAGAAAGTAAACAAGCAAATTAATTGCCAGTTTTCTCACAAAATGTGGCTTCTTAAATGATGAAAACCTTATAAGACTTCAAGGTTTTCAATGACCATAAACTGTTTGGAAGTAATTTATCTTCGTTGCTAATGTTTGTAACATATGCAAGAATTAACTTTTCTCCAGTTTTAGAAAAATAAGGCTTTTGTTTCTTTAGAGCTCTCACTGCTTTCTTTCTCATTTGTAGTCACAATTCTCAGTTTATGGCACTGGAATTATTCCATAGCAATTAATCCCAAAGTTATAAATATGATAATGAGTCTAAGAAGAATATTTATATGTTCCCTCTTATGTTCCCTCTTTTTCCATCTCTAACAAATAAACTGTCTCTCAGAATAAAACACTTAGGGAAAATATCCTGAAATAAAATTTACAAGCAAGGTTACTTTTAAAAGAGATTAAAAGAAATTAAAAGAAATTTCCATGCCCTCTTTCTTTTTAAAAGTCCAGATGTCAAGTTCCCTGAGGGCAGGTAGACCTTGAATAACTTGGGTTATGCTAATGTCCAACTTGATGCCTTGTACTTGTAAGCGATTTATAATAACAATGTGTTAAAAAATGAGTTTTCTCCTTTAATTTGCCTCCTGCTTTCCTATATCATAGGAACAGCAGGTGTATCGCCATTCAGGCTATCATACATATTTTACAACAAAAATATACTTTTTACATTAAAACAGTCACTGTGTTCCTTCATAACAGCCATCTCGTGAGGCAATATTGAAGCTGCAACAAATGGTTAGATTTTGTCCATCTATTTACAAAATTTGTTAGCCTTACAGAGTTCTAGTCACATACACAGTGATGGGCCTCAGAGAAGCACTGTGGGAACTTTGAAAGTCAAGTCTATTTCATTATATAAATATATATTTAAGTTCTGTATATGAGAAATAAAGTCCCTGAAAATGGGCTATTTTTAATAGATGTTCAGGGTCTAAAACTTAAAACGGGGAAGTTCCTTTGAAGAGGACTTTGACAGTATTAATAAAGGGAAAAAAGATGTTAAGCTCAGGTTGCCAACTTATCTTTTTAAAAGTGGTCCAAAAAAAGATATAGGGTCATTGCCCTTTCCCTGATGACCATATTCTAGGAATACTGTTAAGTATTTGAAATCTCAAGTATGTTTTAAGCATTTAACTAGCCTGCCTATGCTGTGATTTTTCTCATGTCCCCTGTATCTTACCAGTATGTCATATTTTATTTCCCTGAGGAACAAAGGGGGAAAAAAGAGAGATACAGCTTGTGTACCTCTTCAATGAACAAAGAATTCAAAATAAAATTATCTTTAGATAAAGTGTAAATACTCAAAATAATATGGAATCTAGAAAGTGAATAAAAATAACATATTTGTTTTTCTACAGAACCATAGATTTTTGAAATGTTTGCAATCTGTGATCAAATATTTTGGGGTAAAAATGTTGATTTTTTTTTTCTTGATTTTTAACTGTATGAACAAATATGTTGTTTATGAAAAAAACTGACATATAAAAATTTGAAGTTACTAGACATTAGTTCAAGATTTAATGCATGTAATTTCAATTATTGGCCAAAGATTTTGCTAATTTTACAAGTTAATTGATTTATTTCTTAATTTAGGGCTTTTTTCTTTAATAAAGATGATACAATGCTAAAACAACCTAATACAGGGTTATTAGAAAATAAGTGAAGGTGGACAAAAGGTACAAACTTCCAGTTATAAGATAAATATGTATTGAGATGTAATAGCATGGTGACTGGAATTAACAATATTGCATTGTATACTTGAAAGTTGCTAAGAGAGTAGTAGATCTTAAAAGTTCTCATCACAAGAAAAAAATTTGTAACTATGTGTGGTGATGGATTTTAACTATACTTTTTGTGGTGATCATTTCGTAATGTATACACATATCAAATCACTATGTTGCACACCTACAAATAACACAAAGTTCTATGTCAATTATATCCCAATAAAAAATAAAATAAAATAACTTAATAGAGACTCTTAGAGAGAGTTGTCTGGGAAGAGGTTCTAAGAATGTAATCGGATATACTAAATTTGTCTTATGTAAAATATATAATCTAGATATTAAAAATCTTTTGTCACACTGGGCAGTTATCATAATTGGTTAAAATATGTGATGAACAGATGCCGTGCTCCTCTTCTCCGTGACTACAGACTGATTCCTTGCCCTGGCAGAGACCTGACAGAGATGTGCCATGAGGGATGAGTAAGATACTATGCACCTGTCTATGCAAATTAATCACCAGTACTAACGACAACAACACATTGGCAAAGATACTTTACTATTGCAGATATTGGTGTATTTATAAACCTAAAAGAATGTGATTTAGGGTCAGGAGGCCTAGGAATGACTCAGCATCTGCCATTTAGTTACACGATCTGGAAAATCCCTTCATGACCTTGAGTTTTGTTTCCTTTTAGATAAAATTAATGTAACAATAAGTCCCACATCACAAGGTAACTTTGAGGATCAAGTGTAAGTACAGTGTAAGTAATGTAAGTAAGCATGTGTACACAGCTAGACAAAATGTGGATCATTTGTCTCATTGTTTTAACCCTTTTCCCTTTTAGAAAATAAAAGTACAGCTCGTTGCCAGCATTCATTTAACATCACTGGTAGGAATGCTATGTTTTCTAGGGTTGACATTTTCAGCGATTGAACTGCTAAAAACAGAATGCTATAAATAGAATGATGTCACTTGTTTCCAAAGACTATCAATATACTAGAGCGATGCAAAAATAACAAAGGCGAGCTATTTCATGGCAAACTTTGGGGGTAAGGTTAGAATTGTAATCTGTGAGTTATCTTGGGGTAAACACTGTAGCCGCAAGCGCCATCAGCAAGTTTTCTCTGGGCAAACGGTAAAATGGTTTTTAAGATAATTTGTTTTCCATTGCACATTTTGGTAGTAAATCAGCTTGATCCTTTAAGTCTTTTTTTAAAGAGTTGCGATAATAATCTATAATGGGAAAAGGTTCATATTAGTTATCTAATATTCAGTCATTCAGCAAACATTCACTGTGTTTCTACCATGTGTCAAGTACAATGGTAGATATTGAGGATATAGAATTAAAAGATTATTGTTTTCTCTCAAAGAGGTTATAGTCTATTGGCTAAGAAAAGGAGGGAAAGACAAAAAATCTCATTCAAGCTATTATAGTCCTTAATGGAGCATCATTCTGAAGTTAGGCAATGGTTCCTGGAGGAAGTGACTCAAGCTAAATATTTAGCTGTGAGAAAAAGGATGCATAAACCATGACCCAGAATTAAGATAAAACACACCAACTTCTGCAAACTGAAAATAGCTGAGCAAGACTGGAGCAAGCTAATATTAAAATGGCAAGAGATAAAATTTAAAGTGAGAAGAGAACTGAGATCCTGAAAGGTTATGTATTCTCTGCTAAAGACCGATTTCTGGAAAAGATAGAAGAGCATTGAAAGGGGTAGTATCATGATTATAAATGCATTAAAAAAAACATTCTAAATAAAAGGCATACAGATTGAAAAGGAAGAAACTAACCTTTTCTTCAGGTGACATGATTACATGGAAAACCCATGAACTAATATGGAAGTTAAACAAGATTGCAGGTACAAGACTAATACATGAAACCAAATGCATTTCTATACACCAAAAATGAATGTATGGAAATTGAAATTTAAAAAATTGCACAATACTTTCCACAATTCCTCCAGAGAAAATGAAATACTTACTATAAATCTAATAAAACATGTGCAAGATCTGTATCTTGAAAATTTCTAAATGCTGATGGAAGAAATAAAAAGCAAAATAAATGGAAAGACATACTGTGCTCATGGATTGAAAGACTCAACATAGTAAACATATGCATTCTCCCACATTGATTTATAGGTGTAACACAATCCTTATTAAAATCCTAGCAAGGTTTTTTGTATGGCACAGACAAATTTATTCTAAAATTTATATAGAAAGGCAAGGACTTAGAATAACTAAATCAATTTTGAAAAAGAATAATAAGGAGGAAAGAATAATTTTACTTGATGTTAAGAGTTACTATACAGCTACAGTAACCAGGAAAGTGTGGTTTTAGTGAGGGGATAGACACATATGAGTGGAACAAAATAGAAAATCTAAAAATAGATGAGAAAAAATATACCCAACTGATTTTTGACAAGGGTGAAAAGCAATTCAGTATAGGAAGGGTAGGCTTTTCAACAAATGGTGCTGAAGCAATTGAATAGCCATGGGGGTGGAGGGGGGCGGGGAAGACTTCGACCTAAACCTTAATACCTTATACAAAAGATAACTGAAAATAAATCATAAACTAAAATTTAAAATGTAAAATTATAAAATCTTTAGAAAACAATAGAGAAAATCTTTGAGATATAGGGTCAGGCAGAGTTGCTAGATTTGATATCTACAGCACAATCCATAAAGGGAAAAAATGATAAGTTGGACGTCATCAAAATGAAAAACTGTTGCTTTGGAGAACATCCTGTGAGCAGGGTGAAAAGACAAGCTGCAGAATGGGAAAAATATTTTCAAACAACATATCTGACAAAGGTCAATTATTTAGAATACATAAAGAGCTATCAAAAGTCAACAGTAAAAGACAAACTATCCAATTAAAAAATGGGCAAAAACCCCAGGAACATACATTTTGCTGAAAAATATACAGATGGCAAATATGCACATAAAAATATGTTCAACAAAATTAGCCATTAGAGAAATGAGCATTAAAATGACAGTGAGAAGTCACTGTACACTGTCAGAATGGCTAAAACAAAAAACAATGATAATGCCAAATGTTGGTGAGGATGCTGGGAAACCAGATAACTTATACTTTACTGGTGGGATATCAAAGAGTACGGCTACTTTGGAAAATATTACAGCAGTTTCTCTTAAACTAAGCAGTCTTATCATACAATCCAGCAATTGCACTATTGGGCATTTATCCCAGAGAAATAAAAACTTACATTTACACAATAACCTGTACATAAATTTTCATAACAGCTTTATTCATAATAGCTCCAAACTGGAACCAATCCAAATGTCCTTCAGTGAGTGAATGCTTAATCAAAGTGTAGTACTAGTCAACAATAGAAGGAATGGACTATTGATACATGCAACAACTTGGATGGATCTTAATGTAATTCTACTGAGTAAAATAAGCCAATCTAGAAAGCTTACATTGCATGATTCCTTTTATATAATATTCTTGAACTGAAAATTATAAAAGAGATCAGATTAGTGGTTGACAAGGAATAGAGAAAGGGGAGAAAGGGAGACAATGGGGCTATAAAAGGAGATTCCTGTGATGGAAATATTCTACATGCTTACTGGGATAGTGGTCACACAAATCTACTCGTGAGATATAGTTGGACGGACCTAAATATAAGACACAAAAGTTAGTGCAGGTAAAATTGATGAAATCTAAACGAGGTTGGTGGATTGTGTCAAAGTTAGTATCCTGGTTGTGATATTTTACTGTAATATGCAAGATGTTACCTTTGGTGGGAAATAGGTGATAGGATTGAGGGATTTCTATTATTTCTCACAATTGTGCATGAATCTATAATTACAAGATGGTTTTTTAAAAACTCACTCTAGGTGCAGTATATGGATAAACTGACTGGTAATGAACGTGAAATGTACATGACTTATTGGATCACTGGCTAAGTGTGTGTTTGTTGGAGGAAGTAGTGAAGAATAGGACATGATTTATGATGACCACCAGGTTTCTTCCTTGGGCTTTAATCATTAGGAGAGAAAACAGGAGTAGAGAGTTGTCGAAGAAGGGTGATTGAATTCAATTTGTTTTTGCTGATTTTGTTTTCCATCAACCAAGCAGAGTATATAAAATGAAATTCCAGAAGGAAGAACAGAAATCCCTGAGCAAAGGAAGCATCTAGAGTGTTCTTCTGGATTCTCTTCATACAGCTTTCAAAACGTGAATGAGTTAAAATATCAGAGTCACCAGCATATCAGGACAAGGGAATTTTTGAACTCAGAGGCAAGAGTAAGCATACAAAAATATCTGTGGGAATTTCAAATTCAGGCTGCATAAAAGGATCTTTTGCGTTTCTATTGTGCATTAAAGTAAAAAGAAATTGGTATTGAGTACACTTGTGCGTGCCAAGTTCTATATTGGTGTTCAGAAATATTATGCTGTTTAATCCTCACAATAGGCCTAAAAAATGTTTTATTATCTACAATTTCTAAACAGAAGTAATTTGCCAAATGAAACAAAGTCTATGAGTAATTTCTTGGGCTAGAATTTGAATCCAGATGCACTTAATTTCTAAGCCCACATTTTCCCCCGACTATATCAAGAAGCTTATAGAGAGTGGGGATAGAACAGATCATAAAAACTTCTTAAAAACAGATTTTATATTCTTGCTCATTTAGGGGTTTTTGTAAAGTTCAACATCTACCTTTATAAGTGTTCAGTTTCCTACAGGGAAGATTTAAAGGCTCTGTTTAGCTTGCTTGTCCCATCCCTACAAGATGACATGCCAGTATGGCATCAATTGAGTACTCACGGCTTCCCACTCTCCGGACACGCCTGTCACAGTGGTAGCTTATTGGATTAGAGAGCGGTTGATTTTCTTTTAGTAACTGTTAAGTAGTCTCCTTCTTTTTATTTTCCAGTTAACATGTTTGTTTGTTTGTTTTCAGGTAGGCAGGCTATACGAATTTGTTAGCAAGCATTTTTCACCTCAACTAATACAAACAGATAAACAGCAGGAGTCTTCAGTTCTGTTTCCAAACTTATATGGTGTATTAGCTCCAACTTCATTAACTACTAACATGGGATTCCTTAAACCTCTACACCAATAAACAAGTAAACAAAAATATCTTTCTATCTCTACAGAAAATCTTGTACATTATAAGGTTTGTTCTCTTCTGGTGATTTTCTCTATAATCTTTTTTTTTTTTTTTTAGTTCATATCTCTTATTCGAGGTATTCCATTTCACATTTTGAAGGTTAACACATCATGCCTGTGATCTCTAGGGCTTGAAAGTCAATTCAATTCAAGACTATACATCACTGTCCACTTAATTTACAAACCAAGGACAGGTCGACCAAGTCTTGAAAAGGCATTTTTTTCAGGTAGAAATTAGACTTCTCTCCTTAATCAATATAGATAAAACTTCACTATTTCCAAAGGCCTTTATTAGTACTATTATTCTGTAACCTAAATTTAATTTTCAAAGGCATTTCAACAGGAAACTCTTTACTTCTCATCCCATGTCCATCAAAATGCAGACTCAAGCGTGAATAGTACCTCGCCTATAAATACTAAAAAGGTAGGTGGGGAGTGGGGGATATGAGGATGTTTATGTGATCTGCTCCTCTGCTGGCTAGGTTCATTTTGATCCTTCACCTTTCTATCCAAACCTTAGGGATAGATTTAACTTCTCGCCCTTCGCGCCATCTAGTGGATATAAGTGGATGTTTGGTTTTAAGGAAGATGCCTAATAACTGGGGGGCGGGGTACACAAAAAACGAAAACGGTTGACCGCAACAATTTCCTAGTCTCTCCCACATCGCTTACCCCTCACAAGGACACCTTTAAATACTTTAACCATTTTAGATCTGCGTAGAGATGCGCAGAGAGAATGGGGGTGGGGAGAGAGTGGAGGGAACGCACACTCACAGAGAATCAAGCCCCTCTACGTTGACATTTGGAAAAGGTTCTAAATCCTTTCTGTCATTCGCAAAGGACGGGAAAGGAGTTGTGACAAGACCTAGAATGAGGAAACTGCCCGACTTTTCGGCAAGTTGAATAGATGACGTATTAACCCCTGCAATGTTAACATCTGATTTGAACAAATAAAAACAAAGAGAAAGAGGGAAAAGCACTTAAAAATTCAGCTGCGGGGCTTTGCAGGGCTTGCTACCCAATAGCCCCCAGAAGACAACCAATTCCTGCGCGTTCCGCTCCGCTCACCCTCCTTCTCAGCTTCTCGTTTTTTCCCTTTTCCCACGCTCGCCTTGGACGTGGACCCAGGGAGGCAGAAGCAGGGCACCGGTCCCCTTCCTCTTCTCCTCCGCCAAGCCACCGCAGCCGAGCGCGTGCAGCTTCCCTTTGTTCATCGAGGCTCGCTCTCTTCCCCGGCAGATCCACCTGGATGATCTCCCTCGGTGACATTTTGCCCCGGGGCTGGTGGGTGGCTGGGGTGGAGCAAGAGGAGCCCGAGGGGGCGGGGGCGAAGAAAGGTCAAGCCGAGGGGAAGGCGGGAGACGCCTTTCATAACCTGCGTGGCGGGGCGTGCACGCGGTTATTTATTTATTTTTTCCTTATTTAGTGATCACACGAGCAGAGCGGCGCGGGAAGCCGGGGGACATGCAGGACCACCCACTGGCGGGGAAGCAGCGAGCCGCCCCCCCGCGTCCCCGCGCTGCCGAGCGCCTCCTGCCTCCGCGCTCTGGCGATTGCCCGCGCCGGCCCCGGCCCCGCCGCGCCGCCGCCGCCCGCCCGGCCGCCCCGCAGCCCCGCCGCTCCGCAGCCCAGCACCACGCCGCTCGGGCCGCGGCGACAGCGGCGGCGCAGTAAGTTGGCAGGAGAGAGTCCCCTTGGTTCTCGCCTCCCCCGCACCTTTTGAACTTGTTGCTACTGCTCGGCTCGGCTGCGCCTGGCTTTTGGAAGGTGAAAAGGAGGAGGGAAGCACGAAGGATTGGGGGAAGGGGAAGAAGAGCTCGCTTGAGCCTTATTTATGCTCCCTCAGCGCTTCGGATACGGTTGCTCAGGAGCTGCTCTCTCTGGTTTTCCCTTTCCGGGTGCACCGCGAGGAGAAAGTCTCTATGCAACTCAGCCCCGGCGCGCACTTTGTCAGGTATGTACCGCGGGCGAAGCGCGTTCTGCGCGGAGGCAGATGCTGCTACCGCCGCCGCCGCGGCGGCTGCCAGCTCCCGGGCTCCGTAACTGTCACACTGCACCTGAGCTGAACTTGAAAAGAGAGTGAAGGGACGACTGGGCGAACGCTTTTGGCAGAAACAGGGGGTGCTTCTAGACGAGGGGGAGGGGGGTCTATATTAACGCCCCCCACCGTGCCCACTGCACAGCACCTCCATCTCTGCAAATACGGCCGGAGGGGTAGAGGCGGCGACCGGACTCTCAAAGAAACGTGGGGCAGCGGCTGTGACCGCATCTGGCAAGCTACAACAGGTCGCCTTTTTGAGACTCCTTTGGCGGGAAGGGTTACTTGGAAAGGGAGGGTTTGAAAGAGCTGAAAGGGAAGGTGGAAGGAGGGTCCCCTAATTCGTCAAAAGAATACCAGAGTGACGGCCCTTCGTTTTCTCTACAATACAAGACACGTTACTGACCCCACTCTATCCAGACTGCGTCGGGGGAGAAATCAGAGACACCTGTTTGAAGAAATTGCTGCATCTGAAGTCACCTGTGTACTTCTTTGTACTAAGAGCGGTCTGGTCCAACTGCTGGAAGAGGTTTGGTTAGGTTCTGTTGGGAGTGAGTGTCAGGACATAGTATTTTCCAAATGCCTGTCTTTGAGGGAAACTTGTCCTTCTGAGAACTGTGACTTCACCAGGAGTCCTCCCTTGGAATAAGAGTGACACCCCTGGACCACGTTTCTCTGCTCTATTTGAGGGGAGGAAGTGGGTGATTGTGGCTACTTTGACCCACTGTAGAGGCCTGATTGCCCTTCTTGCCTCCATTTCAAGGAACCATGGCGGCGGGTGTAGCGGCATGGCTGCCCTTTGCAAGGGCAGCAGCCATCGGGTGGATGCCTGTGGCCTCGGGGCCCATGCCAGCTCCCCCAAGGCAGGAGAGAAAAAGGACTCAAGATGCTCTAATTGTGCTGAATGTGAGTGGTACCCGTTTCCAAACATGGCAGGACACGCTGGAACGATATCCAGACACTCTGCTAGGCAGTTCTGAGAGGGACTTTTTCTACCATCCAGAGACTCAGCAGTATTTTTTTGACCGTGACCCTGACATTTTTCGCCATATCCTGAATTTCTACCGCACTGGGAAGCTCCACTATCCTCGCCATGAGTGCATCTCTGCTTATGATGAAGAACTGGCCTTCTTTGGCCTCATCCCAGAAATTATTGGCGATTGCTGTTATGAGGAGTACAAGGATCGCAGGCGAGAGAACGCAGAGCGTCTACAGGACGACGCCGATGCTGACACTACAGGAGAGAGCGCGCTGCCAACCATGACTGCTCGGCAGAGAGTCTGGCGGGCATTTGAGAACCCCCACACCAGCACAATGGCCCTGGTGTTCTACTATGTTACAGGGTTCTTCATTGCCGTCTCAGTCATCGCTAATGTGGTCGAAACAGTGCCATGTGGGTCTAGTCCAGGTCACATTAAAGAATTGCCCTGTGGGGAGCGGTATGCAGTGGCCTTCTTTTGCTTGGATACAGCCTGCGTCATGATTTTCACAGTTGAGTATTTGCTCCGCCTGGCTGCAGCACCAAGTCGTTACCGTTTTGTGCGTAGTGTCATGAGTATCATAGATGTGGTGGCCATCCTGCCTTACTACATTGGGCTAGTGATGACAGACAATGAGGATGTCAGTGGCGCCTTTGTCACACTCCGAGTCTTCCGGGTCTTCCGGATCTTTAAGTTTTCCCGCCACTCTCAAGGCCTGCGCATCCTGGGGTACACACTGAAGAGTTGTGCCTCAGAATTGGGCTTCTTACTCTTCTCTCTTACTATGGCTATCATCATTTTCGCTACAGTTATGTTCTACGCAGAGAAAGGGTCTTCAGCCAGCAAGTTCACCAGCATCCCTGCTGCCTTCTGGTATACCATCGTCACTATGACGACACTAGGGTAGGTGCCATCAAGGGAAATGGGATGGAGGTTGGATGTGCGGGAAGCGTTGGTGGACCAATTAAGGTTATAAAATAAATAGAGGACATAATTTTTCTCTTTCCTAAATGGGTTTAGGAAAGCATTATCTAAATGGTTCTGAAGAAGTCTTTTGATCTATGAAATGAGTATGATATAGAGATTGAAAAAATACTTAGGGAGTTGCTGGCAAATATTTACTGATGCCTGAAAGTGATAAAGACAACAAAGAAATTTTAGAATTCCTGAATATAGGAAAAGATCATCGATAAGTATGAATACATAAAAATATAATGACAATGAAGAACAAAACCCGTGTCCCAATAAAGGTATGAATTTGCACAATATATACTGAAATACCTAGAAAGTGCTTCAGTGTATTCAAATGAAAAGTTTCCATGTATATTTGAAGTATTATTTTCACGAATAGATACTTTTGGCATGCATTTTTTTTCCTTTAAGAACCATAATTTTTCTTGTACATTATGAAATATAGGCAATAGATATAATTATTAAAGGATTTTGTAACATATGTGCATATTCATATATACGCATTTTCATTATGGCTGATGTTATGCAGTTTTAGAATATAAGGGCTGAAACTGACTTTACAAAATGCAATGGAATGATATTTGCAATATATTTAAGACTCTAGGTTCATAGTTTCAAAAAAAGAGGCAAATGGACTGTCATCCACACATTTTCTTAGAAACTACAGATCCCATCAGGCAGTGGGTCAATCGATGCCTATTAAATACACGTAGAAGGTAGAGCATATCTGGTGAGATTGATGGTCATCAAGGGCTGGTTGCATTACAGAATTTTGTGCAGTCTAATCTCCTTCCAGAATTCTTTTGTGTATTCTTTTATTTGGGTGTGATGATGGTTTGTAAGCAAAGGGGCATATTCCCAATAGTGTTTTTTTTAAAATAAATTTTAAGCTAGAATTAAGATTTTTTTAGATTATAGAAAAAAGGAAAGGTATGAAATGATTAATAATGTTAATCAAACTGCAGAAAAGTAACAGCATTTACATATTAGAGATTCTAATAAAATAAGATGATTAGAGCCTTTTACTTTTATGAGTTCTTAGATAAGCCAAGTAGTGATAGTGCCCTTTCTTCAGCTTTATGCTGCTTTTCTTGCATAGTTAATCAGTTTCAATAGGGACTTGGTAATGGCTAAAAGAAAAGAGTTATTCCCAAGGCTGCTTTTGAAGTTTTGTGTTTCTGACTAATTTAATTGCCTTCTTTAAATGATAATGTGGTTAAAATCAACCTAATTATATTAGACATCTTGTGTTGAACAGAATTTCTCCTGTTGTCATTTGGCCAACTAATGGAATATTTTATATGTGAAGAATTTTTGGCTAAGTAAGAAATTATGGTAAAGTAAAATATAATAATTTATGATTTTTGAGTTAGTCTAACATTTTTTGATCTACTGGTGCATTTGCAAAAATGAATTAGTGAAAATTCATATTTTATTGCTTATATTTCTTTTTTATCTTGTTGGTAATGTGGTGACAAATTTGGAAGAAGATTCAGAATACCTTAGCAATATAGGTGCTTATTTCTTATGAAAGAGGGTTATATATATATATAGCCCTTGTCTTTTGGGCCTTTGAAATCTTTATTAAGTACAATTAGATAGTACAAATCAGTATCAGGACTTCAAATTAGAAATATATGTATAAAAAGAGAGGACTTTGTGTTAAAAGGAAACAAAAGAAGAAATATGAAAAGAATATATATTTTTTAAAATTTGGTGTCAATAGCAGTGTTTTTCATGAAGTCAGTGAGTCATTTTAATGCTATGTACTGTCTACGTGATTGAATATAGGTATCATAATGAATGTTGATGAGATGCTAATTTCATCTAACTAGATGTCTTATTCTAGATGTGAGTAGTATTATTTTAAAATTTATCTTCTGAAATAAATTTCAAATTTTTATTTTATTTTGAAATTTATTTTTGTTTTCAGAAAAAAATGAGGAAATATTAACCATTAATGACAGTTTTATTATATAAATGAGATCCTTATAAGCATCTACTTTTTGAAATGTTTTAAAAAACTGAATCATGATATCTGAGTAAAATCTATGAAATTGATTTAGCTCACATGTTTTGTATGTCGGTGGATTAGAAAAATTAAATATACACTATCTTAAAACTTGGAAGTAAAATGGGAGTTACTTTTAAGACTTAAATTTCACTGAAGTTGAAAAGTTTTATTTTCAAGAATTAAGCTAATTAATGATCCTGATGGGATACAGTAGCCATACTTTTAAGATGTAGATATGTTGATGCAATCAGCATTCAATCCACTTATTGGAAAAAAATTAAGAACATTTAACAAAATATATGCTTTATAATGTAGCACAGTTTCTTAGGAAAATGTCTTCAGTTTCTCATCAAAATATATTTATAACGTGTTTTATTTTCCTGGAGAAATAGATTCTTTCAAAATTACTGCTTTTTCTGTGTCTTATCTTTGGTTACATTGTGACTCGACAGCTTTATTTAAGAATAGAAAATATTCAACAAAAGCCATTGCCTGAATTTATTTTTTACTCTGTAGTTTTATATTCATAAGCTGAAATATAAAGTATTAACTTTCTGGAAAATGTGCAGTAGCTGATGCTAATATCAAACTGTGTGTGGTAGATGACCAAGAACTTCTCATTACACTATCTGAGCTCTTTTTTCATGGCTGTTATTTTTAATGGAATTAATGTTCATCAATTAATGATAATAGAAGTGAAAATGGAATCCTAAATAGTGGTTATCAAAAATTCCAGCTCATACAAACTTTATCTATGAGAAGAAATGGCCAAGATCTTTGTAATTCAGGACTGGCAGAATTATCTGCTCCCTCTCAGGTCATTTTAGGTAATATTCAATTGGTGTTTTGGTCTGAAGAAATGAGTGAGTCTATCTTAGAACAGTTGTATATTCCTCTAATCATTTCTCTGCTCCCTGAAATCTCAAATATATCATTATACTATATCTTAACCATGCTTGTTACAGAAGTAAATATTTAATTTGCTTCGAAATACAATTTTAAGACTACTCATTTCTTATTAAAGTAGGAAACATCAAAAGCACAAATTTAAAAAGTCAATAAAAGAAAGATTTTTAAAAACTGTTTAGATTGAGTGACCATGCATTTCTGTTCCTTCCTTCCATCCTTTCTGTGTACACGTATTGACCAGCATTAGGACCTAATTACCCTTTTATTCCTCTGCCTCCCTCTTTCCCATAATGCAATCTATACTGTCTTCAACTGCTTTGGGAGAAAAAGAACCTGCATCTCCTCTTTTGTCCTAATGACCTGTGGGAGATAGCATCCAGGCCTCATTGTTCATTCAGGTGGTAGTGCTTAAATATTGCCAAATTTAGGAAATTTCCAAATGTTCACCAATAACCAAAAACAATGCTGTAAAAATGTATTTAACAAGGTCCAACCTCAGTTTATTATTGTACCTCAATTCATGACTTGTGAGACGTGGTGCCAGGTGGCACATTAAATAATTTGAAGAGCTTTTGCGTTAGGCAATATCTGCATTCTTGGTCATGATTACTAACCATTCAGACCCTTTTTTAAAAAACAGATCGTATTACTCATGAGATAAAGCTTAAAAACTTGAGAAGTGTCATTGCTGTGGTCCATACCACTTTAATTTTCAAACAAAGTTGTTTTCATACAATTTTCAATATGAGAAAGAAAGCTGGTAATGGCACTTTTATTAAGTTTATGTTTAGAATGAAACTTTATGATTTAACTGCATAATTCATATTCTGATTTCTGAACAAATCTAGGAAAACAAATAGTTCATTTATAGTGTATATTCATCAGAAACTAATATGGTAGAATTATACCTGTGCTCAGAAAAAACTTCATGCAGTTGTTTGTTTCTAAGACTCTCAGACACTGGATCCGTAATATTTCAATTTTAATAGATTTGGTAAATTTCTATTTAAAAAAACAAATAAGCAAAATTGTTTTTCATTGTAATTTTTCTAACAATGCATCAGGGAAATTCCCTTTTTTATAATGGCATAACAGGAATGGAATTTTATATATACATAAATATATATTCACATGTATATATGAATAAAATAAGTCCTATATGTTATATTTGTATAATATATAAATATAATATCACATACAAGTAAATATATTAAGTATGTTATACATTATATATCTTATATAGCACATATATGTTACATAACATATATGTTATAAAATATGCATTATTAAAAAGAATAAACTTTTAAATATCTTTTTGCTATTCATCACTATTCTGACTACATAACCTTGGGAAACATTAGGAGTATATCTCGCAGAATCATTCATGTAGAGACTTTTGCTTTACCCGAGTATTACTGAAAATGGATGTAATTATTTTCCCCTGGCCAGCATGTTACGTAAATATTGCTAACGTGTTAATCAAATACATCTTTACAAGATGGGAAGCACCAAAATTTACCTTTCTGTTGAAAAGTCATGCTATGAGTAACATTCACTTTTATTTTGGTATACTACAATGGATTTTTATAAAATTCTTTATAGAGCATGCTAATTGATGGGAGTTGAAAATGAGCTTTTAAAGAAATGTAGAAAAATATGATATATATTCCTATTTTAGCATTTTAGGTAAACAAACCTTCAGTGTCTTTATTTTGCTTTAGTCATCATTTGAATTAGAGACAATATTTGACATGACATATGTATTTTTAAAATGTATGTATTTATACATTTTCAAAATGTGTACATCTTAATTTTTTTACAAGTATTTATTTGATTGCCAGACAGGTATGACAGGAAGAGATAATATGTGTTTTCTCAGCACAGTACCCTAGAGAAGGGGCCATTTTCTAATTTTCAGTGGGTCTATGACATTTTTTCTTTTTTAGGATTTCCCTTTAGGCTACAAATTGTCTTGGTCTTATAGTTATTTGTATAGTTACTTCATTTAATTTTGATGTCGTGTATTTTGTATTTGTGTAAACTTTCCTCTCAACTATTCTCATCTTTAAAAATGAGTTGATGAAGTTCACATTTTTTATTACCTAATTTCTGCATTCCTGGTGAAAGAAACTTAGCTCTTATTGATATAAAATCTGTCATTTTATACATCCAAGATTTTTTATGGATTGGTCATAGTTACACAATTAAATAGCAGCAAGATTTTTTTAAATTTCATTTTTTTACTCATTTTTTGAATACCTTAAAGTATTATCTAGGAATGTGCAATAATAACTATCTGGGGATTACTACTGATGCTATAGGGATTTAAAAAAAAGGAATACATTCATTCTTTATTCTATTAATATAATGAATTTCTTTCCTGGTTCTACTCTTTGTGGCTCACTCCACGTTTCTCAATATCACAGCTAACTCTGTATTCACTCAGTAATGGGGTTTATCTTGATGGCGACGAGTTGATGTAACACATCCATGTGTTGTCATCTGGTGAACTGTTAGGTCATCTGGTAGCAAACTACTTGATGGTGAATATTTTACATGGCCTAATGGAGAATAAAGTAAATCAATTACTTTCCCTAAATTACCTAAAAAAGATTTGGCTTGTGGGTCATGAAAACTCTACAAATTAACTTCTCTTTCATTGAAAGAACAGGAATGGTAAGAGGAACGGTGACTGAAAAAGTATTATTTTTTTCTTCAGAGTTGTGATAATGATTCACTCTTTTCCTTCTCCACTCTCCATGTACGCTACATTGTTTTCTGAGACCATATACATATTTTTCCCACCGGTTTTAGTAGCTAGATTTTTGACAGTGTGGGATATGGTCTGGTATTGAAAAGAAACCCGAGAATGAAACACCATCTCTACATTTCTGTGCACATTTATGCCGCTCCTTGCTTTAGTAAGTCCATTGGAATTTCTTGCCCTTAAGTTTTCTCCTTTGAGAGCCAACCTTCAAAATTGACCTTCCGCATGAAGCCTTCTTAACCTCCTAAGCCTATATCATCTATAGTTGGAATTACTCTTGACATTAGTAAATGCTATTTTATATATAATTTATGGTTTTACTTCTTGCCTTTCTAACTAGATTGAAAGGCTTTTGAGGTTTGGGTCTATACCTTTTGGGACTTATTATCTACTGGTTTGGTACTCAGATGTAGAAAAATCTATATTAGTGTCGCTGATCGTGGCA
>NW_011888814.1:1813966-1819896 GCF_000151845.1 Pteropus vampyrus
TGTTAGGTCATCTGGTAGCAAACTACTTGATGGTGAATATTTTACATGGCCTAATGGAGAATAAAGTAAATCAATTACTTTCCCTAAATTACCTAAAAAAGATTTGGCTTGTGGGTCATGAAAACTCTACAAATTAACTTCTCTTTCATTGAAAGAACAGGAATGGTAAGAGGAACAGTGACTGAAAAAGTATTATTTTTTTCTTCAGAGTTGTGATAATGATTCACTCTTTTCCTTCTCCACTCTCCATGTACGCTACATTGTTTTCTGAGACCATATACATATTTTTCCCACCGGTTTTAGTAGCTAGATTTTTGACAGTGTGGGATATGGTCTGGTATTGAAAAGAAACCCGAGAATGAAACACCATCTCTACATTTCTGTGCACATTTATGCCGCTCCTTGCTTTAGTAAGTCCATTGGAATTTCTTGCCCTTAAGTTTTCTCCTTTGAGAGCCAACCTTCAAAATTGACCTTCCGCATGAAGCCTTCTTAACCTCCTAAGCCTATATCATCTATAGTTGGAATTACTCTTGACATTAGTAAATGCTATTTTATATATAATTTATGGTTTTACTTCTTGCCTTTCTAACTAGATTGAAAGGCTTTTGAGGTTTGGGTCTATACCTTTTGGGACTTATTATCTACTGGTTTGGTACTCAGATGTAGAAAAATCTATATTAGTGTCGCTGATCGTGGCACGAGATTGTGGCACACACCACGGAGGGCTCCTCAGCCAGGGAACAGTGCCATCTCAACATTAGCAGTAATCTACTAGTCTAATTTTTGCTTTGTTCAATGTTAAGAAAAATTTGTTATTTGAACATTTTATCTTTGAATGTACTCCAATCTAACCTTTGTATTTTTTTCTTTAGACTAGAGAGGGCTATGAGACTTCTCCACTCTTTAATCTATAACTAATTCTTCTGCAAAAGTTTAGAATTAATGGCTGTCAGAGGCTCTTTTCTTAATCAGTTTGCTTTCTGGTGAAGGCTGGGTAAAGTGCAGATGCCTCTGGGAAACATATGGAGATATCTTATAATGTAAGTGAATCAGCACAGAAATATAATGCCTTCTCTTTCAAGCTCAGTTTCCTATCTAAATATGAACAGGCAAGGAGCCCATGGGTCAAAAAGATGTTTTGCTTACCCTTTGTGACAAGAAAGGTGTTCTATCTTTAACCCAGTAAATGGCAGTCTTTTCTTTATCCAAGTTTATTCATTTATGAATAAAATGGAATTATTTAAAAATAGTGAACTATTATCTGTAAATGACATATAAATGTAGTCTCTCTCAGGAAGAAGTTCCCATTCTAAGCAATTAAAAAGCAGGTATATAAAATGTAAATATACATGTAGATACATGTCCTGGCATGGCACAATTTATTTTGCAGTGGAAATTTTGACAAGTCTGTTATGTAAAAATGGTTCAAATCCTAAAAAAGTGTGGGGAGAATAGGGAGCGATTTACCAGAAGTTAATAATAAAGACAAAATAACATTGAAAGAGTAGGATGACAGTTGAAATAATGTCAAATAGAATGTGAAGATTTTGTTCTAAAAGTAAAAAATCTTGTCTTTTTTGCTCTTATGTGGGCCTGATTCTTCTATCTTCACTTTTAAGAATAACAGTAATAGTGCTTTTAGAAACTCAAAGTTTTTCTAGTAGCATATAATCTCAGGAAATCAAAATGTGATTCACAGAGTTCAATTCAATTTAACACATTTCGTTGATCACTTACTACCTGTCATGGAACATAATAGTAAACAACTGCCAGCTTCCTGACCTTCAAACCATGGACTCCAGTGGGAAAGGCAGGAAGTAGACACATAAATATATAATATAATTCCAGTGATGGCTGCTACAAGCAAAATAAATCAGGGTGAAAGGTGTATTACTTTGAATAGGGGACAGGCAAAGCCTTTCCAAAGGGAATATTTAAACTGATGGCTAACTGAAGTGGGTGATGTGAGTCCTGTGACTATCTGGTTGAAGAGCGTTAGAGGAAGAGAGAAAAGAAGCACAAAGACCTGGAGGTACGAAGAGACTTGGTGTATTCCACCTAAGGCCACTGTAATTGAAGCAAAGGGAGAGAGGGCATTAGTAGCAAATGCTATTTGAAAGGACAAGATGATGTAGGATGTTGTAGACCATAATAAAGGCTTCTGGTTTCATTCAAGATTCATGGAGAAATATCAGAGTTCTATGAGCATGGTAGGGATACAATATGATTTCTGTTAAAATGAGCACAAGTTCTGAAACATTTAAATTTTTAATGGCCATTTTAACATTATTTCTTCACCAGGTATATATCCTCATCCTTTGTTAGATTTGTTGTACTTAACTTAAAATTTATATCCAATTATTCATGAGATTTTCCTCCAAAATGAAGTATTTTATCAGAATGCATGATTAAATTATACCTGACTGACCAAAAAAAAAATAGTTCAAGTGAAAAATCAAATTTTAGCTGAAAAGATAAAAGTGGTTCTCAGTAGATATGGAGCTTTTTGGGAGATCATGGGATTGTTATTTATTTTGAATATTTGCAGACTTACAATAATCAATTCTAATGTTAGTATTCAAGAATATCACATGTGCTTTGGATTCTATTTAAAAATTTTTCAGTCTTTTTTCTCTCACATTGCAGTAGGTACATATATATCCTCCAGGTGTTTTGTTATATTTGTATGGTTGAAAGAATAATGATTTATGTGTATTGAAATCTGTAAAAATTACGAGAGGATATGGATTTTTAAACCCAAATTAAATTGGAACCATGCGTGGCCAGCATGTAATAAATGAAAATGTATAGAGGCAGTCCTTTGGTAAGAGTCACCAGGCTGGAGAGTAAAACGTAATCATGAATGGGTAATTGAAGAGAACTTGGGTTGGAAGAACAAGAATTGGATTAACAGTATAAAAATACAAAAAAAAGAAAAACCTTATTTGTGCTTCCCAGATGAATAACTTGTGAAAATAGTTCTTGAATCTAAGGGAATTCAGTGTGGCATCTCATTTTAGCATTCTGTTTTCATTAAAGCATCTGCCCTTCAGATAATTTTCCATCTTACCCAATAGTTCTATCCAGAGGCTTGATTTCTCATGGATCAACCTAGGTAGGATTTACGAGGGCCATCACAAAGGAAAAAGTCCTGATAGTCTCTGTCCTTTGCATGTCATGAAGTTGATAATGACAATTACACTCTCATAATTAGTATCCTTTGTTAATTTTGAATGGAGACTGATTTTCTTTCATCTTGCTGCAGAAACCGAAGCTAAATACATGGAAATATTTAATTAACTGCAACTCTGTTTTTGAACTCAAGGTCAGCCATATCCAAGACAATAATATGAAAAATATCAAATCTGAAAATATCTCAAGGCTTTGGTTGGCTGTTTTGTGAAATTAAGAATGAGGATTGCAGTTGATATTCAATTAATTTTCTGATACTTTATAATATTTTATAAAATATTGCATTTAACTTTTTGCAAATATTTATAACCAAGAAAGTAGCACGTATTCTCCATTCATATTGTATAGTTTATAAGAATGTTTCTGTGTCTAGAAAAAATAACCTAATTACAAGGTATCTCTTGAGCATTCAGAAAGGGATACATCACTGAATAAATGTCAAGGGGAAATTACTTTCATTTCAGAAAATTCTTAATTTGGAAGTTAAAATGAGTATTATTTCAGTCTTTCGTAGATAATCTACAGTATTTTTTTATGTTTGCAATAAAAGGCAATTGTTTTAAAAAGCATAATTAACTTAGAGTATATATATATATATATATACATATATATATATATATGATGATTTGCTGTTTTTTTTAAACATAGCATTTGTGCTTTTGGCTTTAAAATTACAGAAATTTGATGCAAAATATTAGAAGATAACAGTAAATATTCTAATAAAATAAAAAAATAATTTAGAAAATGACTATAAACTCATCTTTATGGAAATAAAGCACTTTATTCAGGATTGGCATGGTCCTAGAATAGTAATAAGTAAAGTGCCTATTGATTTTGCAGAGAATTTTATTATATTCATATATAGAATCCAACTACCTTCATAATCACCTAAATGAAAAGTAAGATTATTTTATTCCAAAAACAATTAAAAGAAGACTTCCCCCCCATCAAGTCGAAAATTTTGGCAATTCATTCTAAAATATTCTATTTTCAGCCAAACTTTGAGTTAATTAAGAAATCACTTTACAGATATTCACATTCCTTTTACTCCTGTCTCCTTGTTATTTCCCACATTGTTCAATGCCCGGCTTCTGGATCTATACCTATTGTTTTAGATACTACTGAAATATGTGTGAATGTATAATGCATACTCAAATATACATTTAAGAAACATGAACACACATATACATCAATGCAAAATGTATGGATATGTAAATAAGTATTATACACATGTGCATAGGTCAATATATGCATATCTTCTTTTATTTTTCTGGGAGGACACAGAATGAATGATAGATAATACTTTTAAGAAGTCTGGGTATGTGGAAGATAGAAAGAATTATTTTATATTTCATTTTGTACCTTTTTGTATTAAATTTTCTTTTTTCTTCAGCCTATAGAACTGTTAAAAGAGCGCTCTCTGATGACATTTGGGGCTTTTTCTCTTCATATTTTTCTATAGAAAATCTTTGTCAGATGTTATTTAAAATTAGATCCCTTATTGTACAATAATCCTTTGATGATTCATTAAAAAAGTTCCTAAGTATACAGGAGAATAATTAGAGATAAATACTACCTGTATGACGTTGGTTAAGTTACTTAAACTCTGTTTGCTTGAGATTCCCTATCTATAGAAATAATTGAGCAATACCTACCTCAAAAGATTTGTATAGAAATTAAATGTAAATATGTGAAGTTCTTGGAATATTACTTTCTATATATGTACTATATCAAGGATTGCTCTTATTATTATTAAATACATGATATTAAAATAATGTTAAATATAGTACATATTTTTCTTGCATAAAAAGTGGTAAAGGAACAGGAGGAAACTTTGGGAGGTGACAGATATGTCCATGATGTTGATAGTGGTGATGATTTTCATGGCTGTATACTTATCTCCAAACTCATAACGTATAGACATTAAATAGGTACAGCTTGATAGAGAGAGAGAGAGAGAGAGAGAAAGAGAGAGGGGCACTCAATAAACTAAAAATAGAAGAAAAAAAAATCTCTAGTGGGTTATCCAATAGACAGGAGACGATTGTCAAAGATAGTTATGAATTGAAAACAAATCTTAAATCAAGAGGTATTTCCTCTTTAAAAACTGGAATTTTGAGTCACCATACCAAACTTTTTGTTGTTGAATCTTAAACAGTTAATAAATTTGGGTTACTAAATTATAAAAATCCTATGTCTCTGGCAAACTTGTTTTAAATTTATTGACTTAATCATTCCTTTATTATTATTTACTTTGTCATTTGTCAAAGAGGATTTGAAAAAAAATTCACTGTCACATGAACCACAAAGATTATATAAACAAGTGCCAAGTGTTATAGGTGAAGGGGAAATGATGAAGAATAAAAATTAGTTTACATAAAGCATTACCGAGCATAAAATTGGGTCTGAATTTCCTGGCAGCTAAAGAAAAGAAGGAACTATAGTATGTTTTACAGTTCTGTTTATCCAAGAAAGGAAAGTATCTCACTCACCGAAGAGTAGAGTATTTTTTTTTTTTGACCAATGTAATGAACAGTGTCTGTACCAATATTTTCACGAAATATTTAGAACTATTTTTGATTCTAATCATATAGTGTGTAAATTTTTATAATGCAAAGTACATAATAATATTGTAAAAACATGAAGACATTTTCATAGAAATATAAATGATTTGACCAAAATATAGAACTTCTAGAGAATTAAAAAATTCATATAAAGAGTTTATCAAATTCTGA
>NW_011888814.1:1821693-1823695 GCF_000151845.1 Pteropus vampyrus
AGATCCAAGCCTCAGAAGAAGAGAAGAGCTTATGAGAAGCAAGACAGCATCATGTATGAACATGGTCTAAATCTCATGAGACAAAAATTTTCTTTGGGTAAATATCCTCCTTTTTCTCTCTTTTGTTTTGTTCTCTATAAACAGAAAATTGACTAGAAAAAAATTTACTTTCCAAAGAGGATAATTTTTAGTCACATGTTAGAGATTTTAACCATGGAAGACCTAATGATAGAAAACAAATTATTGGTGGATTCTTAGATTATCGTTGAGCATAAGGGAAATTGTAAAAATCCACTGAATGGCTGATTTGATATTGAATTTTTAATTGGCTTTCCATGACCATTGGTCTGTCCAAAATGAAGTAAACCACAAAGCTTTTCAACAAAATCTAAATGCAGAGAGAACCATCTTATAAAAGGTTGATCAACAATTAATATGGCCAGGAATTGAAATTCTCTTCCTGCCTTCCTGCCTTGGAGGATGCTATCTCATTAGATATGGTTACAGGATTTGGGGTGAAAAAAAAAAAAAAGGAAACCTATAGTTAAAAGTTATGATTCAGTCATAAAAGTCCTGATAAATACACTCTTATGCAAACTCAAATGTTCCTTAGTGTTAAGATCAGAAGGCCTCACATGACATTTTAAAATCTTGGTTTGAAATGAGATTAATTAGATGATGACAGGTTTTTCCAAGTCACGTAAATAAGAAAGAGAGTCTCATAAATCCTCTGGAATTCCTCTTTTCCTGAACAGGGAGGAGAGGGAAAAGATGGGAAAGAGAGAGAGAGGGAGGTAGGTGGGGAGATGTGTAAGGACATAATCTGGGTCATAATGGAGCAGGAGATTCTACATTTATTTGGCCCCTACTCTGTGGCAGGCATCACCCCCAGAGATGTAAGCAGCGTTATTTTTCATATAGCACATCTACTGCCCCCTTTTCTCTGCCACATTTCAATTCCCATTGATGAGAAAGATAAAACAAAAATAAGCTAAACAATTACTTAATAAAATGGAAGAGATGAAACCAAATTAAGACCACTCCACTAAAACCATGTTTATATTCAAACAGCTAGAACTAACATTAAAAAATCAAGCAAGCTCTTCTGGCTAAAATAAAAATCTGGAACTGAAAACAATAGAACATGTTCTGAGATGCATGTTGAATTTTGATATGAATTTCTTCTAGGAGAATATCAGGGAAAATTCAACAAAAAGCTCATGTTCCTGATTAGGTATGCCAGTAAAACAACCTTATGCTTCTACCAAAAAGATTTGAGCCTTGAGCCACAAAATAAGCAAGTCCTCTTATCTTCCTGCAGATGCCATCGGTGGGTTGGCCAAGAACAACAGCAGCTGTCCTTTCCCTGTACCTTAGGACAGACATAAACATCAGTCAGTTACCATACGCACCATGCTTTGAAGTTCTGACTGCTAGTGAAATTTGGAATATTAAAAACAAAACAGCTTCTTAACTTTTAATCCAAGATATATTTTAATTGCATCTATAATTCTTGTTTACCTTTATTTCAGTTTATTTAGAGGGCTGTTTTATTGAAGAGTTAGACATTTTTTTAAAAGTTAATTTGTTTGTAAGCCTGTATGTGTGTTTATTTGTAGTAACCCTAGGAACCAAATAAGAAAAAAAAGTCACGGATCTGTAATGCACTGCCTGCAACCTTGTTGTGTTTAAGGTGCCTCAGTGTGCCTGCTGACAAAAGTTCTTTCCTCAAAGAACCGCAGACTTTAGTTGAAATCTCCCCTGTAGGTTTTATAACAATGCTTAGAACATTGCTTGATAGATCATAGATGCTGCATAAAGATTTTCTTTTTCTTTTACTGTAGAGCTAAAAGTCCAGCCTGTTTTAGGAACTTATATCACTCACAATACAGTACTTTCTAGCTACTTCTGTCTCAGCTACACATCTCTGACTCACAGATATCTACATACTGAAATACAGTTCCCACGGTTGTGAAGTCTTCGGTTTAACATACATAAAAAA
>NW_011888814.1:1825265-1831384 GCF_000151845.1 Pteropus vampyrus
GTTCTAGTAGTTAGAGAAGAAGGACTAGGATGCATGCAAGCTAACTTGTGAGCTGATTTTTGTACCTGCTGTTTTCCTCTTCATTTTTAGTTGGTGAATCATAATCAGTATTTGCTTCTTTCCAAATAGTTTAAGATCACCTATATCCATTGTAGTTTTAAATGATACACAACTTAAATCGATAAATAATGCAATATTGACATTGAGAATATTCGCTCTCTAATATAAATATGTTTTTTCAGAGATAATTATATTGAAATATATTAAATGAGTACTGTAAATGTTCTAGTTATATTTTGAAAGACTTTTTTTTATGATGAGAAAGCAGTTAATTTAAATATTACTTCTCAAGTTTTTTTTTAGTACTTTGGCTCACTTTGTCCTAATTAATTTTCGCTTATTTGCAATGGTTTCTAAATCCCTTTTGATTTCATCTTGGTTGTTTATGCCATCATATTCCATGATTCTTACATGTTCCTAGATAGAGACATTTAAGGTTTTTTGTTTTTTGTTTTTTGTTTTTGTCAAATAGTAGTTCTTTATATTCTTAAAACGATAGAATCTTGAAACTAAAAAATTTTGAGTAGGTCACCTAGTTCAAACGTCCACCAATTGAAAGTCTTTATTTTTAATATATTCTCTATATTTATTGGCCTTCTTTTGAGCTTCTTGAATATTCTGTGTAATTGGAAGTTTAAGGCACCCCATTTCTTTGCAGCATTACTCAAATTTTTATCAAGTTTAAAAAAATTGAGCTGACGTGCGCACCTTCCTCTGTCTTAGAGATTACGTCTTAGAAATTAAACAGAGTATGTTTTCCTTTTCACATCTTTTCCAGGGCTGTACTTGAAGAGAGTTATTATGTCTCTCCTTAGGCTTTTCTCTGAACTTCCTCAAGTCATTCAGACTTTGCCATGTAACGTGGTTTCTGGACGCTCCTCCCCACCAATGCCTTGATCTCAAATTCTCTAAAGTTGATCTGACTGGAAGAAAGTACATTGAGATCATGAACTATCATGATTCGAACATTGTGTATCTCTGAATAGGACCTAAATACAATGACTTGTATCGATCTTGTGGTAAAATAACAGGTCTTTTATTTTTGCTTGAAATGCTATAAAACTTTTTCTTTCTTCTCTTCCCTTATAGTATTTCCTACTTAAGAACAAATTCTACCTGATTATTTTCCTTGTCATATTTCATTCTGTGTGCTAATAAAAATGCTTTGTTTGAGTATTACCTAGCTACATGCCTCATACTTCTCCATGAGTCCATTTAATTGTATTATAATAATGAAACAGAACAATAATAGATAATGTTCCTCTGAAAAAGCTATAAAGGAATCCTCATCAGTAGAAGTATTTATCCAGATCATGTACCCAAAAGGATCTATTCAGTGCAACCAGACATTTAAAATCCAGTAGGGGAAGGAGAAGAGAAAGAAATAATGTATTAGAAACCTTAATCGAATCGTTTCAACACCCATGGACTATTCTGGTTCTGTTTGACCAGACACTGAGGTTCATTCAGGTTTTTGATGATTTTCCTTTCACTCTCTAGGAGGATCATCAATAATGAGCCTATTAAGGCAACTGGGATGGATAGAGGAAAAGAGTTAGACCCATGCAACTTTCCTGTTCCTCTTTATTTGATCAAATTCATCCCAAGGGATGATATGGCAATCATCATCTCCATCATCATCATCATCATCATCATCATCATCATCATCATGACAGAAGCTCTCAATTAATGAGTAGTTACCCTGAGTCAGGCATTACACACAGCTTTGCTTTACATAGACTGTTTCTTATTACATGTGAATCTGCAACATAGGCATTATCTTTATGTCACAAGTAAACAAAATGTGACTTAGAAAGAGTTGATGTTTATTCTGTCTGTCTCCAAACCATGTACATTATCCACAGAAACATGTAGACTCAGAAGTTAATTTTGTTTGTCAAATAGCACAGAAATATAATCTATCTTTCTGGAGGTAGAAATACTGTAGAAAAGACTTAGTTCAAAGAATGTCAGGACCAGCAATGACAAATTTTCTGCTCTTGAAGTATATTTACAAAGACTATTATAATAGAGTATTCTAGGAATGTGTTGGTTTGTGATTTGCAAGTTTCCTAATTGAAGTCACTCAAGATGAAACACAATCCTCAGCACAGTGGTTCTAAAATAGTTTAGTGAAAAAGTGGGTAGGTTGTGGAGCTTTGTTTATTTTATTTTATTGCAGAAGGAAAAAATCTTGTTGAATGTTTTTTAACACTTCTGTTTGAATTTATCATCCAAATATCTTTGAAATAATACATGACTAGATAAAATATACAATTATTATAGCAAAGAGGCCTGATTGTGTCACTACTTTGGAAATAGAGTTTATATTGAATATATTAGTTGTAAACTCTCTTGTGACTTGTTAATTGGTGTGTCATGTCAGCAATAGTGGACTATATTAAGTCTGAAAATGATGAAAGCTTACCCTTGATAAATGGACAGGCAATAGTTTTAACAATCTTAGTATTTTTTTTCCCTAGAAGTAATTTTATTTATTGCATTATCTTTCATTTATAACATCACTATCTCTTATTATAATTAGTGGTATATACAATAAAAATATATGATTATAAAATACATATTTACAAAGGTATTTTCATCTAACTTAAAATGTAGAACAAACATGGAGTATAACAAGCATCTTAGAATGGTTTCAGAGTTTACTCACAATTAATTAGGGCTTGTTTAAAAGCCGTTTCTCTAATGAAAGAATTTTTGAAAATCATAAATGTGATGATGATTTGCAAGAAAATATGCTTGTTAGGTAAACACTTTGGGCTGTTATTGTACATTTAACTTCTCTACATTGCATATATACATATTATATGTGTGTGTGTGTGTGTGTATATATATGTGTATATATATGTATATATTTATGTATATCTTAGACATGCCCATAGATATGTATGCACACACACATACAAATACATTTGCAAGATATCTAGTTTATTTATCTTGTACTTTGTCTCCTGTATTATAAACTCTTGGAGGTCAGGACCTATATCTAACTTAATTTTCTCTAATATGCTGTGCACTAATACATTCTTTTGCTGATTTTTGTGTTGGTTTTGATAAAAAAAAAAATGGAGTATTCTATTTATAAAAGGAAATTATCTTGGCATAGAGATAATGATTCTTCAATATGTGCACTAAGAATTCATATTGATGCCAAGGAAGCAAACTCAATAAAATATCAGTTTAGTTCAGCTTTGGATGCAAGAATATTGTCATATTCTCTTTCAGGAGTTTTTACAAAATATCAAGATTCTATTATTTTATTTATTCAGTAAATATTTGAGTGCCTACTTTGGGCATGCTCTTGCTATGTGTTAAGGATACAAAGATTAATGAGGCATAATTTCTGCCTTGAAGGCATATACCATAGTGTAGTCTCACATGCACACACACACATACATGCACACGTGCCCATGCGAGCACCCACATACACACACAAACAAACAGAGATTGTTCTATGTTACAGTGACAAGAGCGCAGTCATAAAGTTATGTCAGAGAATTATGGGAGCCATGAGAATGACACTAGATCTAGCCAGGAGGCTCATGGAAGACTTGCTGATAGTGAGTCTTGAATGAAATATTTAAGGAAGGATGAGTATGAGCTGTCAAAGAAATGAGGATGGAGAGAGGGAAAAATCATTCCGCATGGAATAATAGAAATTATTATTAGGTATTATGTGCTTAATATTTACTATGTAATAGTAACTGTGCTAGTTTTACATGGATTCTCTAGTTTATTCCTTAAACTAACTTTACAGATTAAATGCAGTTTTTATCACCTTTTGCACATGAGTAATGCAGTAGAGTCCACGTGTAGGGAGGCTGGGATTCAAACCCAGGCAATCTGACTCCAGAATCCTTGCTATTAAGCAGCCCTATACAATCTGGCATTTGGGATTGGGACATACTCAATAATTCAGAGTTGCTGTAAACTATTCCCCAAGGAAATATTCATAGATAGTTGGGCTGGAGTGTCACAGCAAGGGTTCATGGGAATTTTTGAGGTAAATGCTGAGTACTCATCTATAGCCTAAATAATTTGCCTTTTTCTAATATATAGTATTAAAGATTTAATAATTTTTTTCACACATTGGAAAGGTTGGCATATCGCCGTCCAGTGCTGAGTGTTCATGCATCAGCAGTCCATCTCCTTTTGGCAGGGTCAGGATTGCATTCATGCTCAGTACACAAGAAATTTAAGTGTAAAATTTGAGGTTGACGATTCTTCCAGTTATGGAAAGCACTGTTTCAAACACCATGTTCTTCAACTGAAGTGTTTGAGATCAGACTTTTAGTTGTGACTTTTGTCCCATAAATTTTCAAAAATATTCAAAGTGCTGGATCTCATTAAGTTTAATTACTAGGACCATGGAGAGGGGTAAATCTTTATTTCAGTTTAATCTCTTAAATGTGAATTTCAGATTTCAAATAATTCTCCCAAGAAGGACTTAGTGCTAATAATCAGCTTTATATCATCCTTCACTTTTACAAAAGCAGAATTCAACATGTGCCTGTAATATGATCGTATGGGAATACTAATTGTTTATTTGAAACAACCTCTTTTAGTCCATATTAAAATAGTCTAAGAATGAATTATTATAGCCTTCCTAATTATCTGAGTGTGCTCATCACATAAATCTGGAAGAATACTTTAAATGCAATACTGTACTATACATAGTTACTGAGAGAAGCAGTTTTTTAATTTTTAGATAAATGAAGAATCAAATATTTGAGATAGTTTTGGGGATTCTTGGCTAGGGTGAAAGAAACCAGAGCCAGACCTGCAAATGAGACATCAGTAAAAGGAGCCAAGAATGAACAATTGGAATATCCAAACACTAAACCTTTCATTCGGTTAGCAATTATTTTCTAAGAAGTTTTTAAGCTATGGGTTTTTAAGAACTGCAATTTTGATATGATAATGGGACATGATTCCACTGATCTTTTTATTAGTTGAGAGCTCTGACTTATGTTTGTATTTCCATAATACCTTTTAAAAATCAAATTATTTTATATACGATGGAATATTATTCAGTCATAA
Organism: Pteropus vampyrus; assembly: GCF_000151845.1. NCBI lineage: Eukaryota > Metazoa > Chordata > Mammalia > Chiroptera > Pteropodidae > Pteropus > Pteropus vampyrus. Next base: position 1,830,387 of record NW_011888814.1, read on the forward strand.
GAAAAAAGGAAATAATGCCATTTGCGACAACATGGATGGATCTTGAGAATATCATGCTAAGCAAAATAAATCAGACAGAAAAAGTTGAGAACCATATGATTTCACTTACATATGGGATATAAAACTGAAAAAAAACAAATAAAGAAGACAAACAAAGACTTACAGACACAGAAAACAGTTTAGTAGTTACCAAAGGGAAAGGAGGGAGTGAGCAGGTAAATAAGGGTACAAGAGTCAAATATATGATGATAGAAGGGAATTTAACTGGGTGATGACCACACAGTCCAATATACATATGACGTAGTATTGAATTGTACACTTGAAACCATGTAATTTTATTAACCCCAATAAATTTAATTTATTGGGGTTAATAAATTGTACACTTGAAACCATGTAATTTTATGTCACCCCAATAAATTTAATTTGAAAAATCGAATTATTTTAAAATAGCTTCTCTATATCAGTGTTATTTTTCAGAAACTTTATTTTTTAAACATATCTACTTATGGCTGTTTTATGAATAGCTATTATTTCTTATGAAGTTTCAAGCCTCCTGGCCTCTAACTGAAATACCTTGAGGACTTCTTAAATATTTTGCAAGTTTGTTCTGTTCAGTAAAAATTATTTTAAACAACATTAACTTTTCATTTTTAAATTAATGCTCTTTTAAAGTGTGTCGATACTTGAAAATCTAGTTCAGCATTGTTCAGTAGAACTTTCTATTATAATGGAAATGTTCTGTATCTATTCTGTTCAACATAGTAGATGTTCTGTATCTATTCTGTTCAACATAGTAGCCACATGCGGCTGTTGAGCACTTAGAATGTAGCTAGAGTGACTGAGGAATTAAATTTTTCATATTAGTTAATATCGATTTTTTAAAATTTAAATAGTCACATGTGGCTAGTAGCTACCTTGTTGGATAGAGCATTTTGGTTACTATAGTTTAATTGTGTGACTAGTAAAGTTCTGTATGCATAATTGAGATATTAACTTGG
>NW_011888814.1:1831434-1837864 GCF_000151845.1 Pteropus vampyrus
CTCTTTTAGTCCATATTAAAATAGTCTAAGAATGAATTATTATAGCCTTCCTAATTATCTGAGTGTGCTCATCACATAAATCTGGAAGAATACTTTAAATGCAATACTGTACTATACATAGTTACTGAGAGAAGCAGTTTTTTAATTTTTAGATAAATGAAGAATCAAATATTTGAGATAGTTTTGGGGATTCTTGGCTAGGGTGAAAGAAACCAGAGCCAGACCTGCAAATGAGACATCAGTAAAAGGAGCCAAGAATGAACAATTGGAATATCCAAACACTAAACCTTTCATTCGGTTAGCAATTATTTTCTAAGAAGTTTTTAAGCTATGGGTTTTTAAGAACTGCAATTTTGATATGATAATGGGACATGATTCCACTGATCTTTTTATTAGTTGAGAGCTCTGACTTATGTTTGTATTTCCATAATACCTTTTAAAAATCAAATTATTTTATATACGATGGAATATTATTCAGTCATAAGAAAAAAGGAAATAATGCCATTTGCGACAACATGGATGGATCTTGAGAATATCATGCTAAGCAAAATAAATCAGACAGAAAAAGTTGAGAACCATATGATTTCACTTACATATGGGATATAAAACTGAAAAAAAACAAATAAAGAAGACAAACAAAGACTTACAGACACAGAAAACAGTTTAGTAGTTACCAAAGGGAAAGGAGGGAGTGAGCAGGTAAATAAGGGTACAAGAGTCAAATATATGATGATAGAAGGGAATTTAACTGGGTGATGACCACACAGTCCAATATACATATGACGTAGTATTGAATTGTACACTTGAAACCATGTAATTTTATTAACCCCAATAAATTTAATTTATTGGGGTTAATAAATTGTACACTTGAAACCATGTAATTTTATGTCACCCCAATAAATTTAATTTGAAAAATCGAATTATTTTAAAATAGCTTCTCTATATCAGTGTTATTTTTCAGAAACTTTATTTTTTAAACATATCTACTTATGGCTGTTTTATGAATAGCTATTATTTCTTATGAAGTTTCAAGCCTCCTGGCCTCTAACTGAAATACCTTGAGGACTTCTTAAATATTTTGCAAGTTTGTTCTGTTCAGTAAAAATTATTTTAAACAACATTAACTTTTCATTTTTAAATTAATGCTCTTTTAAAGTGTGTCGATACTTGAAAATCTAGTTCAGCATTGTTCAGTAGAACTTTCTATTATAATGGAAATGTTCTGTATCTATTCTGTTCAACATAGTAGATGTTCTGTATCTATTCTGTTCAACATAGTAGCCACATGCGGCTGTTGAGCACTTAGAATGTAGCTAGAGTGACTGAGGAATTAAATTTTTCATATTAGTTAATATCGATTTTTTAAAATTTAAATAGTCACATGTGGCTAGTAGCTACCTTGTTGGATAGAGCATTTTGGTTACTATAGTTTAATTGTGTGACTAGTAAAGTTCTGTATGCATAATTGAGATATTAACTTGGACGTGCACGTTATAAGAAAGTCTCTACACATAGATTCCATAGGCTTGGCTTCGACATGGGCTATCCTCTTCTTACGTAATTTCATGGCAAAACTGAACAATCGCCAAAGAGGAAACACGTTTAACGAGAGCACCCCAACAATGCCACTGTGCTATGGTAGTTTGGGAAACAGAAATAATAAATTTTCACATTGAGAACAACTAGAATTATAAAATATACCAGTTCACTGACTAAAATTTTCTGACCATGTGCTTTTTAGTCCAGCTATTTAGTGATTGATGAATTCATGATTTTAACTTAAATATTCAATGTGGTTTCAATGATGGATGATTGAGAGTACATCCTTATCCAGCTATATGTTTCCGGTGTTCCTGTTAATAATGTCTAAAAATAAGTATTGAGAACCAGTCTTAAAAATGTTTTTTTTTTTTTTCAAGATGAGGATATTGATTTAAACATTTCTTTTAGTTTCTGTTTTAATGAATTCAAAACGATATGTGTTAGGACAAATTAGGAAATATTTCTCTCAAAGTCTAATCTTGGAAAAACCACACAGAGAATTAAGATCCATTTTTATTCTGCTCACATAAGGTAAAAATAATTGAGCCCTACTATTAGAAAGTGTAGCTCTTAGCTATATCTGATATGACTACTGGCTCTTGATGAATCACTTAAGCGAGTGAAAATGTTGACAGATTTGCTGGTTAATGTGAAATATATCATTTATCCTTACTCATTGTTATTCTTTGGTCCTGTTTCCTCTTGTTTTCTTAGTAATACTTTGTATCATAAAAGATATAGTTAGGCAGATCTCATTCACAAACATAAATAAATGAGTCACAATCAGTGAGTTTGATAAGCTTGATAAGGAGTGAGACTCAGAGCTATCACTCTCACCATTGTGTGTGTGTGTGTGTGTGATACAACTTTTGCATGTGAAAGTTCTGGAAATCCGAGGTTTTCACTATCTTTTTCTTTTAATAATATTCACTCATTTTAAAACACCACATCTATATAATTTAGAATTTAATTCAACTGTGTATGAGAGAAAACCTGAAATAAACATGGCTTATAAAAGAGAGATATTTCTTTATTTCTCAAATAAATAAAGTCAGTATTTCAGAGCAGTTTTGACTGTTTCTTCATCAGAGAAACACAGACTTCTAATATCAAGTTCTCCACCAAATTCAACACATGGCTTCTACCTTATGGTCAGAAAGGCTGTTGAACTCTAGATATTACATCTGCAGTCCATGATGTAAGGCGAAGAAAAAGGGAAATGGGGACAAAGTTTTTATGCTAGATGTGCTCGAAGAGATTCTTGGTAGTTTCTGCATGAGCGTTTTGTTTATGAGCTGAACATGGCCAGGCATACCTGAGAAGTAGCTGTCCCAGGGATTTTTGTCAGATGAGATGCATGTAGATTTCCTTTTGAAGATTAATGCTGAACTACATTGAGTTTGACTTATTTTTCGAAATAGATTATTATTTTGACATATGTTATAGCTATTTGTGATATATACAAAGCTCTGCAAATAAAAATGCAGAACTGGTCAAGGATATGTGCCCCCTGGCTTGTAGCAAAGTTAGCACTGTAAAAAGAGTTGGTCCCATTAACTGGAATAATGAGGCCAGGCCCCGATAAAATACACATGATAAGGGACAAACTCTTAGAACAATGTGGAAAACATCATCTTCACTAGAATGGACTAATTCATTTTAGTAGGATATTTATGATATTACAATTCCATTTTGTTGTATCCAGAAAATAAGGGGCAGGTGATAAAACTCAAAACTCACAATGAACTTCTCACAAAAAATAGATGAAAGAATTAAATGGTATTTCCATGAGAATGAATTATAAATTTATATGAGAGTTTGAGTACTGGATTTGCATTCTGATTGCTGACTTGGAAGAAAGACTTAGAGAATAAACTAAGAGCATTTAGATTGCTATTTAAAAATACTAATTTATAATGTTTTTATTTCAATATTATCTGAAGCATATTGTTTATCTTCAAAATATATAATGAATATAGATATTACTCAGAGAAAAGACACAGTGGTGAACATATATAATGATAAAATTATATACTTTGGTATTATTTTTATAGTCCCAAATGCATTGTAAAATATTCTCATAAATTTAACAAAACAAACTAATTATGGTTACAAGGAAAGTCTTTACCATCTAGAAACTTAACTACTCTGCATATACTCCAAGTTCATTAAGAGTCTTCTATCAAAGGCCAACTTGGCATTAAGCATGGTAGACACAGTGCCTGTGGTCCACCCTACTTTAAGGGGGCTCACAAAAATGGTTTAACTACTTTTTAAAAAAGAAAAAAATGAATTTTAGATCAAAAACTTTAACATACAATATTAACATTTATATTTATACCTATGCAGTTGTAAAAAGTTATTTTTAATTTTTGAAGGGATGAAGGGGACCCCAAGAACAAAAGTCCCTAGGGCTCATGAAATTTACAACGTACCCCAGGATAGTCAAATAAGAATCTGAAAAAATACCTCCATTCAGCACAATAAATTACACAGAGCAATCAAATGAAAACACATAACAAATATTAAATAAAAATTCTTTAATATTAACTTTTGATCAAATGCTGTTGTATTTCACAGAAGTTAACTCATTTAATCCTTCATCAATCTTCTGAGGCAAGCATTAATCTTATAATCATTCTTAAATATGTAGTCTATGCCATTCTTTTCACTTATAGACAATACCATGGAAATACCCACTGTGAGCAGTAAACCAGAAAATGCTGCAACCACTGCATTATTATCTCTTTAGTAAAGCAAGAAAATAGAATTAGTCATCAGGTGAATGTCGAATTTCTCTTGTCACCATTACCTAAGATCTATTTTTTTTGGTGTGTTGCCATCCAAAAGCTTTAACAGGCTTTAAAGGCTTTTGTTGTTGTTTTTAATTTTAATGAAATGTTATGATTATTTCTGCCAGTTTATTAAATCCTGGCATTGCTTACTTTATAAATAAATACTATGAATATTGCCACCATGTTGGTTCAATTCCTAGGTGGCACAGTTTCTTCAGAGGAATAAAATATGGCAAACTCTGAAATTTTATTATTCTAGTGTTATCTTTACTGGATATAGTATTTAAGTTGTTTTTTTTTTTAACTCAAAATTTTGCTCAAGTTATACATGTAAAAATAGCTTTTGTATAAGCTAAGATTCAAATAGAGAATAAATGGAATGTGTCTTTCTGTAATTAACTAATTAACAAAAATGACCAAAGTATGCGCTGCCACCATGTTTGGCATAACTCCCATAAAACTTACTTGAGTAAGAGAACATAAGAACTGAGACAGGTAACCAGCTGACTTATTTTACCAAAATTCATGTTTGCTAGAATCACATGTATATTTTCAGTATCTCTGTGTTATATATTTCACCTCTGAATATAGCTTTAGTTTACTTGTTAAAGTTAGAACAACAAACTACACATAAGTTAATATTTTGATATATGTCTCTATAAGATTATATCTATAGCATACAGTTACACATATGATATATATGATACAGAGAACTATTTACCTAGTTTATTCCTTCACAACTAGTGAAGTCTCCCTAAAAGTTCAAACCAGTTCTCTAACAATTTATCTAGCTGCATTATTACTATAATAGTATGAGTGGACTATTGCATGTACTATATTTTATTGTATATATTAATATTTAAGTAATATTGATACATTGAACAAACTATTAAAAAGGGTCTTAAAATGTTTTACATGTGTTTGAAATTTTTGAATCTAAAAGTGATATGAAAACAGCTTATTAATTTAATTTCTGCCAGAGACTATGTCTTTTTGTTAGAACTCATGCACTAACTGTATTTCTGAGCTAAGAACTTTATCTGTGATCTTATTTGGAATGCCTTATAACATAACCATCCAGGATCACAGCCAATTTATCAGAAGGAATCATAAATTTGGAGAACTTCAGTAGATTTTAGAGGTTACCTAGTCTAATGCTCTCACTTTATATATGAGCAAAATAAGATGTATAAAAGTACAGTGATCTTTACAAGGTCACACAGCTACTTAGAGTCAGAGATGGAGTACAAGTGAAAACAAGGTATTAGAATCTCCATCTCCTCACTCCCATCCTTTACAATACACTCTGTTATTTGTTTTACATGTTATACAATTCAAAATTCTATTCTAATATATTTTACTCTATTTAGCAGACCCTTATTATCAAAAAAAGATGGGAAATGGATATTATAAGTCAAAAAGACTTGAAAACTGTTAGCAATAAAATTTTCACAGATTACAGCTGGGAGATGTGAGACAATTACTTCATGAAGAAAGATACTGTAGTTTTCAAGAAAGTGTTGGTTGATAAGATTCATTTCCAAAGATCTATGATCAAATTCACCTATAATTGTGAAAAACACAACTAGTTTTACCACCATAGATTGTGAAACAAAGAAATTGGTGATCTTTTCTCACAAAAGTACAGAATTGCATTTCCAAACAGAGATTTAACTTCTTTTTTTGGAATAAGGGGTTTGAGAGGTTAAAGATAAGATCATTAAATACTTGTCCCTGCAAACTAAGGAAAGATATTATATAGCATATGTGCTTTCTTCTAAATGTATCATCGTAAGTCATTTTTAGCATCTGAAGTAAAATTTAAAAAATAAGTTTGCTTATTGCTTCTCAGTATTCTGCCATGGACAAAGTTTTGATTTAGGCATAATTAGAGAAAATGACTTTTACTACTCCAGCCTCTCTTTGGTCATTATAAGATTTAGAATTATTTTTCTGGATATTCATCCAGAGCAGGAGAAAATAAGTTTAGTCCCTGCCCTGCTCTCCTAAGTGTCTTTAGATGAGGGAAATAGAGAAGGTACCTTTCTCCTCTCATTCTCTCTCTCTCTCTCTCTCTCTCTCTCTCTCTCTCT
>NW_011888814.1:1838211-1840144 GCF_000151845.1 Pteropus vampyrus
TATATATACACACACACACACACACACACACACACACACACACACACACACACACTGTACAAACATACTGTTTGTGTCAGTGTCTCTTAAGTTAATGCTTACGCAAGGGATTAACTGTAAAAATTGATCTAATCAAGAAAAGCACAGTGGAATCTTTTTTTTTTTCTCTCTCTTAGGGTTTTGGGAGGATTAAATATCATAATATATGTAGAACACTTAACCAAATTCTGGCACAGGGTAAGTTCTCAATTACCATTATAAATTGTGATTGCAATGGTACCTTTAGCCATTGAGTTAATAAGGCTATTTTCACATGGCACCTAAAGATATTCTGAAGCAACCAGGCCAAATTATACTTGCACCAGCAATAAATGAGAATGTCCATTTTATCTGTTCCACTCCATCAGCATAAATGTGCACTGCTTCCGCATTTATTTTGCACCTCTGATATGTAATAAAATATAAAGTAAATCTAATCATAGCACAAATATAAGTAATACTGATTCTAACATATGCATAAGTAGAAAAAGTTCAGTGTTTTGAAACAAAATAATACAGCATGTAGAAAGATAATGGCTTCTAGAATGATGGCTATTGAGACAATTTTCTTAATAATGTAAAGAGCAAAGTGAATTGCATCTGCTTTTCTCTTGGTAATACTCCACATGGATGTGGACCTGTGACGATGTTCTTTCTCAAAGTGTGGTTGCCAGACCAGCAGCATTGGTATCACCTGGGAACTTACTAGAAATGCTGAACTCATATCCCACCCCTACAGACAGTCTGCATCAAAAATGCTGGGATGGGATCCATCAGTCTGTGTTCCAAAAAGCCCGTAAGCTTATTTTGATGTTAGTTAAAAGTTAAGAACCATTAATATATAAATTGCCCTATCTCACCATCTTCTTCCTTCCATGTCTCTCTTTCGGTCTTCCTTCTTTTTCCCTCCATCTTTTCCTCCCTTTCTCTTTCCGTGTTCCTCTTTCTCTCTCTATCCTTCTTTTTCTGCTTCTCCTTTCCTCTATTGTGAATTGGTCATTGTAGAGACTCATTTAATTATTGTTAAACTAGAGGTTGACTAATTAGACATAAATACTCAGCTGATTATTAAACGAGCCTAAGTTGGAGTGAATATCTCCGTGCCTTCTCCCCGCCTTCTTTCCACTGCACCGCTGTCTGCTAATAGATGGAAATGCTCTTGAAGAAACTCCCTTCTATTGTCAATGTCCTTGGAGACATTGTCTCTCTGACTATAATAGAATTTCAAAGCTTACTGATTTAATCTTTCATGCTTCGAATCCAGATGCTGTGTTACATTCTAGGTGAAAGATTGCTATTTCTTTATTATTAAAGGAGGAATTGTGTCTTCCTAGCTATAATTAGTTACATCAGCCTTCACATCAAAAGAGTGGTAATTTTCTGAACCAGAGCTTTGAAAAGTAGCAAGAAAATAATTTTACAAGTGTCTTTTTCAAGAGCATGAAAATTAGGAGGCTGTAGATTCAAACTGTTCAGTTGAAAATATGTCTAAGTTAAATCAGACATAAATTCATATTTTTCTTATCTTTTATTTTTCTTGTGTCCATTACTATGTTGCTATGACATTTTAGCTCACCCTGAAGGCTTCATGAGATGGCTAGATATAAGATAAAGTGAAGAAAGTAGACAACCTGCAATAAAGGAAATTAAGTAGGTGACATATCTTCAACCCAGAGACAATAAGGATTTTTTTTTTCTTAAATCTTAAGCAATGATAAAGCCTTACCTATTTTCTTGCTTCCCATTTCTGTCTCCTTCGCATTCAACCATGAGTGTATTTTTCTCAAAACACACTTCATTTGCATTTTCCTTCTCAACATCCTCAGTAGCTTTGCAGACTCTGTGGGTTCATCACTCTATCCTCAACTCTCCAAAATATTTTTTCCCTAAATTT